>NC_053026.1:635091866-635264428 GCF_003073215.2 Triticum urartu
GCCGGTTTACGCCCAGCAGTAATATCCCCAACATTAGGCCCCAGATTGATTTGAACGGGTTCATGTCAATCCTTTAACAAAAACTTCATCTTCAACACCTTCTCATAAATTGGTAAACCGCCATGATGTCATCTTCTCTGATTGCTGTAAACCGGAGTGACGTCACCTCTCATAACGAAGCTATCCATTATGCTTCTTTGTTTAATAGATCTACGGAAATCGAGGCGACAACTCCGTTTCATGGCCCCTTGATTGTCGCGCCTGACACATCTCCTTTTGCCTTATAAATAGGACCGAAGGGTCATTTCTTTTCTCCCCTTCGTGCCTTTCTTCTTCGTCTTCCTCGCGTCGCCAGCCTCGGAGCTCCGCCGCCGCCGTCAACTTCTGCACCGACCTTGGCCGCTGCACCAACCTGAACACACTAGAGCACCGCGGCAACCTTCCGCGTCTTCCTCAACTCTAGTAAGCCTTCTGCTCTTCTCAACACAGATCTGTTCTAGGGTTTCGTGTTCTTGCAGTGTTCATCACCTGTTCGTGTTCATATACTAGCTCCTAGAAGCATATGTGAACCCCTACTCTATGTAGCGGTGGCTTTTAGTATCCGCCTTTAGTTTCATGCCCAAGACCATAGATCTCACATATATTTCTGCCCATGATTCAATACTGTTCTGCTTTGAGCTTTTGAATATTTTTCTTATTTTCTGAACTTGCTTCAGATCCAACGCTGTAGAGAAATCTTGTGAAATCTGTTTCTGCATACTTATCCATCCGCAATCTCAGCTGTTTCAATGCTTAGATCAGGCGGTTTAACCTTGTAGAAAAAATTGCCAAACCGGTATATACCATTAGTCCCCTTGTTGAACCGCCAGATGTTGTTGCTTCATAAAACTCCGGTTTAGATAGATCTGTCTCCGGTTTGACATTGCACATACCAATGTACCTTAATCAATGCATTTTTGAACCGGGATCTTCTACCTTGTAGATTTCATCATGGCCAAGCAAGTATATGAGTGCAATTGGGTTCCTTCTCGCGTCACAGAGGCTCAACTGGACGATTTAGTCCTGATCGGCGCTTTAGGCAGCAAAGATACCATCCATTGGAGGGCTCCTGGCAAAGAATGCCCTCCCACACCTCAAGAAGGAGAGGTCGTTGTTTTCGTAGATCACTTAGCCCGAGGCTTTAAGCCGCCCGGTTTTAAATTTTACCAGGATGTTTTAGCCGATTTCCAACTCCATCCACAAGACACTAGCCCCAACTCTGTTACCAATATGTGTCACTTCCAAGTGCTCTGTGAGGCGTTCTTTCAAGAGGAACCCACAGTGGAATTGTTCAGAGACCTTTTCCATCTAAACCGCCGTACTGAGTTTACTGACGGCTCCAATACAGAGTTGGGTGGCGTGGCGATTCAGAAAAGGAAAGAGGTCACATACCCTCACGCCAAACTGCACAGCCACCCCAAAGAGTGGAATCAGACATGGTTCTATTGCAAAGACACCTCCCCTGCTGGTGAAAATCCCTTGCCTGGCTTTCGTCCGGAGCGGCTCAGCAATACACACCCCTTTCCGCAAAGGTTGACTGCCCAGGAGAGAAGCAAATATGCTCCTCAACTGTCGAAGCTCAGAGCCTTTATGGCCAACGGTTTAACAGGGGTTGAACTCGCTTGCTGTTGGATATCATGGAGCATACTGCCCCTTAGTCAGCACTCCGGTTTGATGTGCGAGTATACTGGCAGTGTTGATGACCCGCTGCGACATTCCAACATCCAGCTCACCGATGAAGAAATCACAGAGGCTGTGAATAAGATGCTGAATGAACCGGAACACATCTGTGCTAAAAACGGCCTGCTTCCCTTCTGTACCACCAACAAACCGCCAGCTGTAAGACTTTGATTTTTCTTTTTGCTGAATCTGTTATTGATACATCTGGTCATTGTTTAATATTAGTATCTATGTAATCAGGGCAATGATCCGTTTTGGAGCAAGAAACTGCCGCAAGAGAAACCAGAAAAACCAGACAAACCGGAAAGAGCAACCCGGCAAAAGACTAAAGCTGTGAAAAAGACTGCCCACATGAAAAGAACCACTGCATCCTCTAATCCGGCCCCTGATGATGATGTGGATAATCCGGACCTTGAGGTAGGGCTTGACTCACTTGGCTTATTTTTCATGCGTCTTATTGATGATGATATTTGTCAGGATGATGCCGAAGCCAGCCACGCTGATGCTGCAGAGGTAATTATTCTCTCTTCTGATTCAGAACCTTTGCCTTCACTAAAAATCCGTCAGGCAAACCGGAAAGTTAAATTTTCTCATCCTCTTGCTTATTTGGATCCCAAATTTGTTATGAAGACCCAACAGCACGAAGCTCGTCGCACAACCCGGCACAGCGGCCAGGTAGTTACCTCCGCCGGTTTACCGAACAGTCCACTTCGGAAACGCCATTCAGAGGTCTCTAATTTGCTTGTCAGTGCTTGTCCTAAAGCGGGCTGCTTTCGTCAACCTCTTAATCCATCTGACTCCGATTACCAGGTTACTTCCCACTCATCCTCTGGCGAGTCATCGGCTACTCAGCTGCCACCACTCAAAACGGTGCTTGGGTAAGCTATATTTATCATAATATTTGCAGCACATCACCTTGGAACATATGCTGTATTTGATCTTGTTATTCCTTTCAGGGCCAAGCCTAGGCCAAGCAAGAAGGCTCGCCTGGACAAAGCGGCCGAAGAGGATGCCGTCCTTGAACCGGGCAAAACACTAGATCTTGAAGCGGCTATTCCTGAGGATATACCCAATGATCCACCACAGCAAGACGACGATCTTATTGCTGAAGAGAGACCTATTGATACCTCAAATCCTGTCAATCAGCCCACAAGCTCCATCCGGATTGAGAAATCCACCGGTCCAACAAAGCCTACTGACAAGCCAACAGCCCTAGTGCAAACCATCGATACCAAGGATGATGAGGTTGTCATTACTGGCACTGGCCATACCGAGCCAAGCAATCCTGTCATTTTGTCCAAACATTCTGCCAAGGAAGAATTTGTTGTCTTTGGCAAAGGCAAGTGGAATGCTGATCTGGCAACTTACGCTGCTCTAAACGCCCAAGATATCCATTCCGGCTACCTGAACCGGCTGTATAGCGGTCGTGACTATGAAGCCGGTCTGGTTAATATGATGAAAGATAAATATGAGGTAACTTCCATATGCTCTTTCCTGCTTGTATGCTTCAATTCTTGCTGACTCTCCTAGCCCCCAAGGGCCGGTTTATAATCTTCTTTCAAACCGGGACTTACTAATATAAATCTTAATGCTTTGAAATTCACTGATGTAGCCCCCAAGGGCCGGTTCAACTTAGCGTAGTTAAACCAGTACTTTAAGTAATTGAGATTGCCGCATCAGAATATATACGAGCAAATAGCCATTAGCCCCCAAGTGCCAAGTTGAATACTTGTATTGATCTTGGGACTTTGTAAGCAATTGAAAGATGAAGATCGAATATGCATTAGCCCCCAAGTGCCAAGTGCATAACTTGTTATGTGGATGGTACTTCAATCCTTGTACCGTTTTGTTGAAGCATATAACTGTCTGCATGCAGGCTGAGCTGAAGACGAAAGAAAGCCAAGTCGCCGATCTCCAAGAAAACCTGAAAACCCAACAAGCTGAAACCTCCAAAGCAAAAGAGGAATTAGCCAGCGCTTTAAGCGCCATGGAACAGCTTAAGGAGAGCTTCAAGAAGAAGAGGGCAGATTGGGCCACTGAAAAGTCCGCTTTAATCAAACGAGTAGAGGATGCCGAGGCTGCACTAAAACCGGTGGCGGATGAACTGACCAGCATAAAGCGGCACGTGCATGCCATGACCACTGCTATCTTTGGTAAGCCAGTTTGACTTCTGACTTGACTCTGCCTTCTTACAGAGCTGCCGGTTTGTTAACCCTTTATGATATTTCAGGGACAAGCATTGGTCACTTGGGGTCAGATGTGCGGAAGAAATTGAAAGCCGCCTATACGTTGGTCGAACAACTGTACACTGGTGCACAGTGGATCACCTGTACTGCATCCCACAACAAGCCGACACCCACCTTGATTCAGGACACTCTGATTAAACTGTCGGTGCTTCCTGCCCGGGTTGAAGAGCTGAAGAAATCTGCTGCTCGAACCGGTGCAATCAATGCCTTAATCCGGGCTGAAGCTTGGGTGCCGGATTTTGATCCTATTGAAGCGGCTCAGGGCTACCCCAGCTTGAAGGAAGACGGGTCAGAGTTTGGTGAAGCGGATCTTCCTCCTCATGACTTCCTGCGATGCGCTCTGGTCCAACATGAGCCTGTAGGCTTGTGCGTCTAGAGCGGCCCGCTCTGTGGCCATCCTGGTGTCCTCAGCTGCCAGATCCGCCTTGGCCTGGGTGATCTGTTCCTTCACCTTTGCAATCTCCGCGTTGTGAATGCCTTGATCCGCCGGATTAGCTTCCGCCATACGCACAACCAATGCATCAAATAGCTCTGATAGAACTTGAGCCGGCGGGCGCACAGGGCCTCCTACCCCGGCAGCCGTCGCCGCTGCTGAACCGGAGGTTGTTGCCGCAGCGGTCGAAGAATGAAGCGCTACTTGTGTGCCGGCCATGAATATTCCAACTCGGTTGGGCAGATCAGAGGGGCCCGGAATACTGTCGCCATCGGAACAGCCCCCAATCCGGCCATCTTGCAGCTGATAAAGAGATTCGGTTTCTCCGGTCGATGACTCGTCATCGGAACAAACAATGGTCTCGCCGCGAGATTCCGATCCGTTCTCATAACTTCCTCCATGGATGACTCCCACGAAGGCACGCTTCATGGCCGGTTTAACCCGGGCGGATCCTGCACGCTGAGCCGTCTCGACGAGGTCGGTGCAGATGTCCGACTCAGGGCCCGGTTCACCAATCTTGCCAATGAAAACGTGAATGCCACCAAAGGGGACCCGGTACCCGTACTCAACTGAGCCGGCCTCGGGGCCCCAGCCTGCATCGTCGATGTAGAGCTTGCCGCGACGACTCTTAGTCATCCGGCCTACAGCGTAGCCCTCGAGTCCTTCAAAGCAGCCCTCCAAGAACCTGAAACCATCATGCGATAGCCCCATGGTGGGCGCCGACTGTGGTGGTTTTGTCACGGCAGATGTCCTAGAGAAAGGACTTAGTCGTGGAGCCACCGCGACGGGTTAGCTTGAAGGGGTTAAAGCGGACACAGGGACACAAGAGAGTTTATACTAGTTCGGCCCCTTCGATGAAGGTAAAAGCCTACGTCTAGTTGTGATGGAATTGATGGGGTTTCAATGACTAGGGAGCAAACAAGCTTCGCCTATGTCTCGAGTTGTTGTCTGTTGTCCTTGAACCGCCGCTGGGTCGTCCCCTTATATACACGGGTGACGCCGATCGGTTCACAAAGTCCCAACACCGGTCCATATTCGTATCCGGGTTGGTCTCTCCTTATTCCTAACTTACAATACAAGTTTATATACTAATACCGGTTTATCAACTACAAGTCTTAAACCGACTACGGGCCTTTGGCCCTCATCTGTCTTCTTGGGCTTTAGCACTCTTGAACTACTGATGAAGTTGACCCGGCCCAGATAGGCCGGTTTACGCCCAGCAGTAATATCCCCAACACTTGGCGTGCCGCGTGCCGGGCCTGGCCCGTTTAGCACGTGTCGTGCCGGTCGTGCTACCGGGCCGACCCAGCTATCCCGGCCCGTTTGGCCACCTATATGCTAGGTATACAAGATTAGTAAAAACTTTCTTATGAGTGTGTTGAATATTAAGAGAAGTTTGATGCTTGATGATTGTTTTGAGATATAAAGATGGTGATATTAGAGTCATGCTAGTTGAGTAGTTGTGAATTTGAGAGATACTTGTGTTAAAGTTTGTGATTCCCGTAGCATGCACGTATGGTGAACCGTTATGTGATGAAGTCGGAGCATAACTTATTTATTGATTGTCTTCCTTATGAGTGGCGGTCGGGGACGAGCGATGGTCTTTTCCTACCAATCTATCCCCCTAGGAGCATGCGCGTAATACTTTGCTTTGATAACTTGTAGATTTTTGCAATAAGTATATGAGTTCTTTATGACTAATGTTGAGTCCATGGATTATACACACTTTTCTTCCTTCCACCATTGCTAGCCTCTCTAATACCGCATACTTTTCACCGGTATCATACACCCACCATATACCTTCCTCAAAACAGCCACCATACCTACCTATCATGGCATTTCCATAGCCATTCCGAGATAAATTGCCATGCAACTTACCACCGTTCCGATTATTATGGCACGCTCCATCATTGTCATATTGCTTTGCATGATCATGTAGTTGACATCGTATTTGTGGCAAAGCCACCGTTCATAATTCTTTCATACATGTCACTCTTGATTCATTGCATACCCTAGTACACCGCCGGAAGCATTTACATAGAGTCATATTCTGCTCTAAGTATTGAGTTGTAATTGTTGAGTTGTAAGTAAATAAAAGTGTGATGATCATCATTATTAGAGCATTGTCCCAAGTGAGGAAAGGATGATGGAGACTATGATTCCCCCACAAGTCGGGATGAGACTCCGGACTTAAAAAAAAGAGGTCATAAAAAAAAGAAAGAGAAAAGGCCCAAATAAAAATAAAAAATAAAAATAAAAAAATGAGAGAAAAAGAGAGAAGGGACAATGCTACTATCCTTTTTCCACACTTGTGCTTCAAAGTAGCACCATGATCTTCATGATAGAGAGTCTCCTATGATATCACTTTCATATACTAGTGGGAATTTTTCATTATAGAACTTGGCTTGCATATTCCAATGATGGGCTTCCTCAAAATGCCCTAGGTCTTCGTGAGCAAGCGAGTTGGATGCACACCCACTTAGTTTCTTTTGTTGAGCTTTCATATACTTATAGCTCAAGTGCATCCGTTGCATGGCAATCCCTACTCACTCACATTGATATCTATTGATGGGCATCTCCATAGCCCGTTGATACGCCTAGTTGATGTGAGACTATCTTCTCCCTTTTTGTCTTCTCCACAACCACCATTCTATTCCACATATAGTGCTATGTCCATGGCTCACGCTCATGTATTGCGTGAAGACTGAAAAAGTTTGAGAATGTCAAAAGTATGAAACAATTGCTTGGCTTGTTATCAGGGTTGTGCATGATTTAAATACTTTGTGTGGTGAAGATAGAGCATAGCCAGACTATATGATTTTGTAGGGATAACTTTCTTTGGCCATGTTATTTTGAGAAGACATAATTGCTTAGTTAGTATGCTTGAAGTATTATTATTTTTATGTCAATATTAAACTTTTGTCTTGAATCTTTCGGATCCGAATATTCATTCCACAATTAAGAAGAATTACATTGAAATTATGCCTAGTAGCATTCCGCATCAAAAATTCCGTTTTTATCATTTACCTACTCGAGGACGAGCAGGAATTAAGCTTGGGGATGCTTGATACTAAAGGAAATATGCCCTAGAGGCAATAATAAAGTTATTATTTATTTCCTTATATCATAATAAATGTTTATTATTCATGCTAGAATTGTATTAACCGGAAACATAATACATGTGTGAATACATAGACAAACAGAGTGTCACTAGTATGCCTCTACTTGACTAGCTCGTTAATCAAAGATGGTTATGTTTCCTAACCATGGACAAAGAGTTGTTATTTGATTAACGGGATCACATCATTAGGTGAATGATCTGATTGACATGACCCATTCCATTAGCTTAGCGCCCGATCGTTTAGTATGTTGCTATTGCTTTCTTCATGACATATACATGTTCCTATGACTATGAGATTATGCAACTCCCATTTGCCGGGGGAACACTTTGTGTGCTACCAAACGTCACAACGTAACTGGGTGATTATAAAGGTGCTCTACAGGTGTCTCCAAAGGTACATGTTGGGTTGGCGTATTTCGAGATTAGGATTTGTCACTCCGATTGTCGGAGAGGTATCTCTGGGCTCTCTCGGTAATGCACATCACATAACCCTTGCAAGCATTGCAACTAATGAGTTAGTTGTGAGATGATGTATTACGGAACGAGTAAAGAGACTTGCCGGTAACAAGATTGAACTAGGTATTGAGATACCGACGATCGAATCTCGGGCAAGTAACATACCGATGACAAAGGGAACAACGTATGTTGTTATGCGGTCTGACCGATAAAGATCTTCGTAGAATATGTAGGAACCAATATGAGCATCCAGGTTCCGCTATTGGTTATTGACCGGAGACGTGTCTCAGTCATGTCTACATTGTTCTCGAACCGTAGGGTCCGCACGCTTAACGTTACGATGACAGTTTCATTATGAGTTTATGTATTTTGATGTACCGAAGGTTGTTCGGAGTCCCGGATGTGACCATGGACATGACGAGGAGTCTCGAAATGGTCGAGACATAAAGATCGATATATTGGAAGCCTATATTGGGATATCGGAATCGTTCCGGGTGAAATCGGGATTTTACCGGAGTACCGGAGGGTTACCGGAACCCCCCCCGGGGGTTATTGGGCCTACATGGGCCCTAAGGGAGAAGAGGAAAGGAGGCAAGAGGTGGCCACGCGCCCCTGCCCTCCCTAGTCCGAATAGGACAAGGAGAAGGGGGCGGCGCCCCCCCCTTTCCTTTCCCTCTTCCTCCTCTTTCCCACTTCTCCTTCTCCAACTAGGAAAGAAGGGAGTCCTACTCCCGGCGGGAGTAGGACTCCCCCTTGGCGCGCCCTCCTTGGCCGGCCGCCCCCTCCCCTTGGCTCCTTTATATACGGGGGCAGGGGGCACCCTAGGACACACAAGTTGATCTTCGTGATCGTTCCTTAGCCGTGTGCGGTGCCCCCCTCCACCATATTCCACCTCGGTCATATTGTAGCGGTGCTTAGGCGAAGCCATGCGACGGTTGAACATCAAGATCGTCACCACGCCGTCGTGCTGACGGAACTCCTCCCCGAAGCTTTACTGGATCGGAGCCCGGGGAGCGTCATCGAGCTGAACGTGTGCCAAGAACTCGGAGGTGCCGGAGTAACGATGCTTGGATCGGTTGAACCGGGAAGACGTACGACTACTTCCTCTGCGTCGCGTCAACGCTTCCGCTTCGGTCTACGAGGGTACGTAGACAACACTCTCCCCTCTCGTTGCTATGCATCACCATGATCTTGCGTGTGCGTAGGAATTTTTTTGAAATTACTACGTTCCCCAACAGTGGCATCCGAGCCTTGGTTTTATGGTTTGATGTTATATGCACGAGTAGAACACAAGTGAGTCGTGGGTGATATAAGTCATACTGCTTACCAGCATGTCATACTTTGGTTCGACGGTATTGTTGGATGAAGCGGCCCAGACCGACATTACGCGTACGCTTACGCGAGACTGGTTCTACCGCCGTGCTTTGCACACAGGTGGCTGGCGGGTGTCAGTTTCTCCAACTTTAGTTGAGCCGAGTGTGGCTACGCCCGGTCCTTGCGAAGGTTAAAACAGCACCAACTTGACAAACTATCGTTGTGGTTTTGATGCATAGGTAAGATTGGTTCTTGCTTAAGCCCGTAGCAGCCACGTAAAAATTGCAACAAACAAAGTAGAGGACGTCTAACTTGTTTTTGCAGGGCATGTTGTGATGTGATATGGTCAAGGCATGATGCTAAATTTTATTGTATGAGATGATCATGTTTTGTAACCAAGTTATCGGCAACTGGCAGGAGCCATATGGTTGTCGCTTTATTGTATGCAATACAATCGCCCTGTAATGCTTTACTTTATCACTAAGCGGTAGCGATAGTCGTAGAAGCATAAGATTGGCGAGACGACAACGACGCTACGATGGAGATCAAGGTGTCGCGCCGGTGACGATGGTGATCAAGACGGTGCTTCGGAGATGGAGATCACAAGCACAAGATGATGATGGCCATATCATATCACTTATATTGATTGCATGTGATGTTTATCTTTTATGCATCTTATCTTGCTTTGATTGACGGTAGCATTATAAGATGATCTCTCACTAAATTTCAAGATAAAAGTGTTCTCCCTGAGTATGCACCGTTGCCAAAGTTCGTCATGCCCAGACACCACGTGATGATCGGGTGTGATAAGCTCTACGTCCATCTACAACGGGTGCAAGCCAGTTTTGCACACGCAGAATACCCAGGTTAAACTTGATGAGCCTAGCATATGCAGATATGGCCTCGGAACGCGGAGACCAAAAGGTCGAGCGTGAATCATATAGTAGATATGATCAACATAGCGATGTTCACCATTGAAAACTACTCCATTTCACGTGATGATCGGTTATGGTTTAGTTGATTTGGATCACGTGATCACTTAGAGGATTAGAGGGATGTCTATCTAAGTGGGAATTCTTAAGTAATATGATTAATTGAACTTAAATTTATCATGAACTTAGTCCCTGATAGTATCTTGCTTGTTTATGTTGATTGTAGATAAATGGCTCGTGCTGTTGTTCCGTTGAATTTTAATGCGTTTCTTGAGAAAGCAAAGTTGAAAGATGATGGTAGCAATTACACGGACTGGGTCCGTAACTTGAGGATTATCCTCATTGCTGCACAGAAGAGTTACGTCTTGGAAGCACCGCTGTGTGCCAGGCCTGCTGCTGATACAACTGACAACGTTAAGAACGTCTGGCAGAGCAAAGCTGATGACTACTCGATAGTTCAATGTGCCATGCTTTACGGCTTAGAACCGGGACTTCAACGACGTTTTGAACGTCATGGGGCATATGAGATGTTCCAGGAGTTGAAGTTAATATTCCAGCAGAATGCCCGGATTGAGAGATATGAAGTCTCCAATAAATTCTATAGCTGCAAGATGGAGGAGAATAGTTCTGTCAGTGAGCATATACTCAAGATGTCTGGGTATTGTAATCACTTGATTCAACAGGGAGTTAATCTTCCGGATGATAGCGTCATTGATAGAATTCTCCAATCACTTCCACCAAGCTACAAGAGCTTCATGATGAACTATAATATGCAAGGGATGGATAAGACAATTCCCGAGCTCTTCGCAATGCTAAAGGTTGCGGAGGTAGAAATCAAGAAGGAGCATCAAGTGTTGATGGTCAACAATACCACTAGTTTCAAGAAAAAGGGCAAAGGGAAGAAGAAGGGGAACTTCAAGAAGAACAGCAAGCAAGTTGCTGCTCAGGAGAAGAAACCCAAGTCTGGACCTAAGCCTGAAACTGATTGCTTCTACTGCAAGCAGACTGGTCACTGGAAGCGGAACTGCCCCAAGTATTTGGCGGATAAGAAGGATGGCAAGGTGAACAAAGGTATATGTGATATACATGTTATTGATGTGTACCTTACTAGAGCTCGCAGTAGCACCTGGGTATTTGATACTGGTTCTGTTGCTAATATTTGCAACTCGAAACAGGGACTACGGATTAAGCGAACACTGGCAAAGGACGAGGTGACGATGCGCGTGGGAAATGGTTCCAAAGTCGATGTGATCGCGGTCGGCACGCTACCTCTACATCTACCTTCGGGATTAGTATTAGACCTAAATAATTGTTATTTGGTGCCAGCGTTGAGCATGAACATTATATCTGGATCTTGTTTGATGCGAGACGGTTATTCATTTAAATCAGAGAATAATGGTTGTTCTATTTATATGAGTAATATCTTTTATGGTCATGCACCCTTGAAGAGTGGTCTATTTTTGATGAATCTCGATAGTAGTGATACACATATTCATAATGTTGAAGCCAAAATGATGCAGAGTTGATAATGATAGTGCAACTTATTTGTGGCACTACCGTTTAGGTCATATCGGTGTAAAGCGCATGAAGAAACTCCATACTGATGGACTTTTGGAACCACTGGATTATGAATTGCTTGGTACTTGCGAACCGTGCCTCATGGGCAAGATGACTAAAACGCCATTCTCCGGTACTATGGAGAGAGCAACAGATTTGTTGGAAATCATACATACAGATGTATGTGGCCCGATGAATGTTGAGGCTCGTGGCGGATATCGTTATTTTCTCACCTTCACAGATGATTTAAGCAGATATGGGTATATCTACTTAATGAAGCATAAGTCTGAAACATTTGAAAAGTTCAAAGAATTTCAGAGTGAAGTTGACAATCATCGTAACAAGAAAATAAAGTTTCTACGATCTGATCGTGGAGGAGAATATTTGAGTTACAAGTTTGGTCTACATTTGAAACAATGCGGAATAGTTTCGCAGCTCACACCACCCGGAACACCACAACGTAATGGTGTGTTCGAACGTCATAATCGTACTTTACTTGATATGGTGCGATCTATGATGTCTCTTACAGATTTACTGCTATCGTTTTGGGGTTATGCTTTAGAGACGGCCGCATTCACGTTAAATAGGGCACCATCAAAATCCGTTGAGACGACGCCTTATGAACTATGGTTTGGCAAGAAACCGAAGTTGTCGTTTCTTAAAGTTTGGGGCTGTGATGCTTATGTGAAAAAGCTTCAACCTGATAAGCTCGAACCCAAATCGGAGAAATGTGTCTTCATAGGATACCCAAAGGAGACTGTTGGGTACACCTTCTATCACAGATCCGAAGGCAAGACATTCGTTGCTAAAAATGGATCCTTTCTAGAGAAGGAGTTTCTCTCGAAAGAAGTGAGTGGGAGGAAAGTAGAACTTGATGAGGTAACTGTACCTGCTCCCTTATTGGAAAGTAGTACATCACAGAAACCGGTTTCTGTGACACCTAAACCAATTAGTGAGGAAGTTAATGATGATGATCATAGAACTTCAGATCAAGTTGCTACTGAACCTCATAGATCAAACAAGAGTAAGATCCGCACCAGAGTGGTACGGTAATCCTGTTCTGGAAGTCATGCTACTAGATCATGATGAACCTATGAACTATGAAGAAGCGATGGTGAGCCCAGATTCCGCGAAATGGCTTGAAGCCATGAAATCTGAGATGGGATCCATGTATGAGAACAAAGTATGGACTTTGGTTGATTTGCCCGATGATCGGCAAGAAATTGAGAATAAATGGATCTTCAAGAAGAAGACTGACGCTGACGGTAATGTTACTGTCTACAAAGCTCGACTTGTTGCAAAAGGTTTTCGACAAGTTCAAGGGATTGACTACGATGAGACCTTCTCACCCGTAGCGATGCTTAAGTCTGTCCGAATCATGTTAGCAATTGCCGCATTTTATGATTATGAAATTTGGCAAATGGATGTAAAAACTGCATTCCTGAATGGATTTCTGGAAGAAGAGTTGTATATGATGCAACCAGAAGGTTTTGTCGATCCAAAAGGAGCTAACAAAGTGTGCAAGCTCCAGCGATCCATTTATGGACTGGTGCAAGCCTCTCGGAGTTGGAATAAACGCTTTGATAGTGTGATCAAAGCATTTGGTTTTATACAGACTTTTGGAGAAGCCTGTATTTACAAGAAAGTGAGTGGGAGCTCTGTAGCATTTCTGATATTATATGTGGATGACATATTACTAATTGGAAATGATATAGAATTTCTGGATAGCATAAAGGGATACTTGAATAAGAGTTTTTCAATGAAAGACCTTGGTGAAGCTGCTTACATATTAGGCACTAAGATCTATAGAGATAGATCAAGACGCTTAATTGGACTTTCACAAAGCACATACCTTGACAAAGTTATGAAGAAGTTCAAAATGGATCAAGCAAAGAAAGGGTTCTTGCCTGTGTTACAAGGTGTGAAGTTGAGTAAGACTCAATGCCCGACCACTGCAGAAGATAGAGAGAAAATGAAAGATGTTCCCTATGCTTCAGCCATAGGCTCTATCATGTATGCAATGCTGTGTACCAGACCTGATGTGTGCCTTGCTATAAGTCTAGCAGGGAGGTACCAAAGTAATCCAGGAGTGGATCACTGGACAGCGGTCAAGAACATCCTGAAATACCTGAAAAGGACTAAGGATATGTTTCTCGTTTATGGAGGTGACAAAGAGCTCATCGTAAATGGTTACGTTGATGCAAGCTTTGACACTGATCCGGACGATTCTAAATCGCAAACCGGATACGTGTTTACATTAAACGGTGGAGCTGTCAGTTGGTGCAGTTCTAAACAAAGCGTTGTGGCGGGATCTACGTGTGAAGCGGAATACATAGCTGCTTCGGAAGCAGCAAATGAAGGAGTCTAGATGAAGGAGTTCATATCCGATCTAGGTGTCATACCTAGTGCATCGGGTCCAATGAAAATCTTTTGTGACAATACTGGTGCAATTGCCTTGGCAAAGGAATCCAGATTTCACAAGAGAACCAAGCACATCAAGAGACGCTTCAATTCCATCCGGGATCTAGTCCAGGTGGGAGACATAGAGATTTGCAAGATACATACGGATCTGAATGTAGCAGACCCGTTGACTAAGCCTCTTCCACGAGCAAAACATGATCAGCACCAAGGCTCCATGGGTGTTAGAATCATTACTGTGTAATCTAGATTATTGACTCTAGTGCAAGTGGGAGACTGAAGGAAATATGCCCTAGAGGCAATAATAAAGTTATTATTTATTTCCTTATATCATGACAAATGTTTACTATTCGTGCTAGAATTGTATTAACCGAAAACATAATACATGTGTGAATACATAGACAAACAGAGTGTCACTAGTATGCCTCTACTTGACTAGCTCGTTAATCAAAGATGGTTATGTTTCCTAACCATGGACAAAGAGTTGTTATTTGATTAACGGGATCACATCATTAGGCGAATGATCTGATTGACATGACCCATTCCATTAGCTTAGCACCCGATCGTTTAGTATGTTGCTATTGCTTTCTTCATGACTTATACATGTTCCTATGACTATGAGATTATGCAACTCCCGTTTGTCGGAGGAACACTTTGTGTGCTACCAAACGTCACAACGTAACTGGGTGATTATAAAGGTGCTCTACAGGTGTCTCCAATGGTACATGTTGGGTTGGCGTATTTTGAGATTAGGATTTGTCACTCCGATTGTCGGAGAGGTACCTCTGGGCCCTCTCGGTAATGCACATCACATAAGCCTTGCAAGCATTGCAACTAATGAGTTAGTTGTGAGATGATGTATTACGGAACGAGTAAAGAGACTTGCCGGTAACGAGATTGAACTAGGTATTGAGATACCAACGATCGAATCTCGGGCAAGTAACATACCGATGACAAAGGGAACAACGTATGTTGTTATGCAGTCTGACCGATAAAGATCTTCTTAGAATATGTAGGAACCAATATGAGCATCCAGGTTCCGCTATTGGTTATTGACCGGAGACGTGTCTCGGTCATGTCTACATTGTTCTCGAACCGTAGGGTCCGCGCGCTTAACGTTACGATGACAGTTTCATTATGAGTTTATGTATTTTGATGTACCGAAGGTTGTTCGGAGTCCCGGATGTGATCATGGACATGATGAGGAGTCTCGAAATGGTCGAGACATAAAGATCGATATATTGGAAGCCTATATTCCGATATTGGAATCGTTCCGGGTGAAATCGGGATTTTACCGGAGTACCGGAGGGTTACCGGAACCCCCCCGGGGGTTATTGGGCCTACATGGGCCCTAAGGGAGAAGAGGAAAGGAGGCAAGAGGTGGCCGTGCGCCCCTCCCCTCCCTAGTCCGAATAGGACAAGAAGAAGGGGGCGGCGCCCCCCCTTTCCTTTCCCTCTTACTCCTCTTCCCACCTTCTCCTTCTCCAACTAGGAAAGAAGGGAGTCCTACTCCCGGTGGGAGTAGGACTCCCCCTTGGCGCGCCCTCCTTGGCCGGCCACCCCCTCCCCTTGGCTCCTTTATATACGGGGGCAGGGGGGCACCCTAGGACACACAAGTTGATCTTCGTGATCGTTCCTTAGCCGTGTGCGGTGCCCCCCTCCACCATATTCCACCTCGGTCATATTGTAGCGGTGCTTAGGTGAAGCCCTGCGACGGTTGAACATCAAGATCGTCACCACGCCTTCGTGCTGACGGAACTCCTCCCCGAAGCTTTGCTGGATCGGAGCCCGGGGAGCGTGATCAAGCTGAATGTGTGCCAAGAACTCGGAGGTGCCGGAGTAACGGTGCTTGGATCGGTTGGACCGGGAAGACGTACGACTACTTCCTCTACGTTGCGTCAACGCTTCCGCTTCGGTCTACGAGGGTACGTAGACAACACTCTCCCCTCTCGTTGCTATGCATCACCATGATCATGCGTGTGCGTAGGAATTTTTTTGAAATTACTACGTTCCCCAACAGATACGTCTCCAACGTATCTATAATTTTTGATTGCTCCATGCTATATTATCTTCTGCTTTGGACATTATTGGGCTTTATTATTCACTTTAATTTTATTTTTGGGACTAACCTATTAACCGGAGGCCTAGCCCAGAATTGCTGTTTTTTTGCCTATTTCAGAGTTTCGCAGAAAAAGAATATCAAACGGAGTCCAAACGGAATGAAACCTTCGGGAACGTGATTTTTGGAACGAACAAGATCCAGGAGAGTTGGACCCTACGCCAAGCAACCAACAGGGAAGCCATGAGGTAGGGGGCGCGCCTACCCCCCAGGCGCGCCCTCCACCCTCGTGGGCCCCCTGTTGCTCCACCGACGTACTCCTTCCTCCTATATATACCTATGTACCCCCAAACGATCAGATGCGGAGCCAAAACCCTAATTCCACCGCCGTAACTTTCTGTATCCACGAGATACCATCTTGGGGCCTGTTCCGGAGCTCCGCCGGAGGGGGCATCGATCACGGAGGGCTTCTACATCAACACCATAGCCTCTCCGATGAAGTGTGAGTAGTTTACCTCAGACCGTCGGGTCCATAGTTATTAGCTAGATGGCTTCTTCTCTCTTTTTGGATCTCAATACAATGTTCTGCCCCTCTCTTGTGGAGATCTATTCGATGTAATCTTCTTTTACGGTGTGTTTGTTGAGACCGATGAATTGTGGGTTTATGATCAAGTTTATCTATGAACAATATTTGAATCTTCTGAATTCTTTTATGTATGATTGGTTATCTTTGCAAGTCTCTTCAAATTATCAGTTTGGTTTGGCCTACTAGATTGATCTTTCTTGCAATGGGAGAAGTGCTTAGCTTTGGGTTCAATCTTACAGTGTCCTTTCCCAGTGACAGTAGGGGCAGCAAGGCACGTATTGTATTATTGCCATCGAGGATAACAAGATGTTTTTTTTATCATATTGCATGAATTTATCCCTCTACATCATGTCATCTTGCTTTAGGCGTTACTCTGTTCTTATGAACTTAATACTCTAGATGCATGCTGGATAGCGGTCGATGTGTGGAGTAATAGTAGTAGATGCAGGCAGGAGTCAGTCTACTTGTCTCAGACGTGATGCCTATATACATGATCATACCTAGATATTCTCATAACTATGCTCAATTCTGGCAATTGCTCAATAGTAATCTGTTCACCCACCGTAAAATACTTATGCTCTTGAGAGAAGCCACTAGTGAAACCTATGGCCCCCGGGTCTATCTTCCATCATATTAATCTTCCAACACTTAGTTATTTTCGTTGCTTTTTTACTTTGCTTTTATTTTACTTTGCATCTTTATCATAAAAATACCAAAAATATTATCCTATCATATCTATCATATCTCACTCTCGTAAGTGACCGTGTAGGGATTGACAACCCCTTATCGCGTTGGTTGCGAGGATTTATTTGTTTTGTGTAGGTGCGAGGGACTCACGCGTAGCCTCCTACTGGATTGATACCTTGGTTCTCAAAAACTAAGGGAAATACTTACGCTACTTTGCTGCATCACCCTTTCCTCTTCAAGGGAAAACCAACGCAGTGCTCAAGAGGTAGCAGAAAGCTGCTGGACTTCATCGTTTTCAATAGAGGGATTGAGGCAAATCCAACCAAAATCCGAGCTTTGTCACAATTGGCTACACCAATCAACCTTAAATAGGTCCAAAAACTAGCCGGATGCGTGGCAGCTTTAAGCCGCTTTATCTCCAGACTAGGAGAAAAAGCATTGCCACTTTATCGCGTTCTCCGACGTACCGACCACTTCGAGTGGACGGAAGCGGCAACGGTCGGACTAAAGGAAATAAATGCTCTTTTAGCGAGCAACCCAATCCTGGCCGCGCCAAACATCGGCGAACCGATGTTATTATACATCTCTGCAACACACCACGTGGTGAGCGCAGTGCTCGTCGTTGAGCGAAAGGAGGATGGACACAAGTTCCCACTTCAGAAACCAGTATACTACGTATCCACCGTCCTCACACCATGCAAATCCGGGTACCCTCATTACCAAAAGATAGCATACGCGGTCTTCATGGCATCCCAGAAGCTACGACGCTACTTCCAAGAGTGTTCGATCATGGTGACTTCCGAAGTACCACTCAGTGATATAATAAATAACCGCGACGCTACGGGTCGGATTGCCAAGTGGGCTATCGAGCTCCTACCATTCGACATAACATACAAACCACGCCGAGCCATTAAATCCCAAGTATTGGCTGACTTCGTCACTGAATGGACAGAGGCCGAACTCCCTAAAGAGTACGATACATATTCCAACTGGGTCATGCACTTCGATGGCTCTAATATGCTAGCCGGCTTAGGATCGGGTGTTGGGGAACGCAGTAATTTAAAAAAATCCTACGCACATGCAAGATCATGGTGATGCATAGCAACGAGAGGGGAAGATTGTTGTCCACGTACCCTCGTAGACCATAAGCGGAAGCGTTATGACAATGCGGTTGATGTAGTCGTACGTCTTCATGATCGACCGATCCTAGTACCGAAACTACGGCACCTCCGCGATCTACACACGTTCGGCTCGGTGACATCCCACGAACTCTCGATCCAGCTGAGTGTCGAGGGAGAGCTTCGTCAGCACGACGGCGTGATGACGGTGATGATGATGCTACCATCGAGGGCTTCGCCTAAGCACTACGATGATATGAGCGAGGTGGATTATGGTGGAGGGGGGCACCGCACACGGCTAAGGGATCAATGATCAACTTGTGTGTCTATGGGGTGCCCCCTGACCACGTATATAAAGGATGGAGGGAGTAGGAGGCCGGCCCTCATAGGGCATACCCAAAGTGTGGAGTCCTGCTAGGACCCCCTAGTCCTAGTAGGATTCCACCTCCCACACGGAATAGGAAAAAGGGAAGGGAGAAGGAGAAGGAAGGAAGGGGACGTCCCCTTTCCCTAGTCCAATTCGGACCAGTCCATGGGGAAGGGGCGCGACCACCCTTGAGGCCTTTCTCTCCTTTCCCGTATGGCCCATTAAGGCCCAATACGAATTCCCATAACTCTCCGGTACTCTGCTAACTCTTGAGCACTGCGTTGGTTTTCCCTTGAAGAGGAAAGGGTGATGCAGTAAAGCAGCGTAAGTATTTCCCTCAGTTTTTGAGAACCAAGGTATCAATCCAGTAGGAGACCACGCACGAGTCACCTCGTACCTACACAAACAAATAAGAACCTCGCAACCAATGCGATAAAGGGGTTGTCAATCCCTTCACGGCCACTTGCAAGAGTGAGATATGATAGAGAAGATAATATAAGATAAATATTTTTGGTATTTTTATGATATAGATTAAAAGTAAAGATTGCAAAATGAACAGTAATGGAAATAACGTTAGATTAATATGATGGAAGATAGACCCGGGGCCATAGGTTTCACTAGTGGCTTCTCTCAAGATAGCATAGGTATTACGGTGGGTGAACAAATTACTGTCGAGCAATTGATAGAATTGAGCATAGTTATGAGAATATCTAGGCATGATCGTGTATATAGGCATCACGTCCGAGACAAGTAGACTGAAACGATTCTGCATCTACTACTATTACTCCACACATCGACCGCTATCCAGCATGCATCTAGAGTATTAAGTTCATAAGAACAAAGTAACGCCTTAAGCAAGATGACATGATGTAGAGGGATAAACTCATGCAATATGATATAAACCCCATGTTTTTATCCTCGATGGCAACAATATAGTACGTGTCATTTCCCCTACTGTCACTGGGATCGAGCACCGCATGATTGAACCCAAAGCTAAGCACTTCTCCCATTGCAAGAAAGATCAATCTAGTAGGCCAAACCAAACTGATAATTCGAAGAGACTTGCAAAGATAAACCAATCATACATAAAATAATTCAGAGAAGATTCAAATATTGTTCATAGATAATTTGTATCATAAACCCACAATTCATCGGATCTCGACAAACACACCGCAAAAAGAGATTACATCGAATAGATCTCCAAGAGAATCGAGGAGAACTTTGTATTGAGATCCAAAGAGAGAGAAGAAGCCATCTAGCTAATAACTATGGACCCGTAGGTCTGAAGTAAACTACTCACACATCACCGGAGAGGCCATGGAGTTGATGTAGAGGCCCTTCGTTATCAATGCCCCCTCCGGCGGAGCTCCTGAAAAGGCCCCAAGATGGGATCTCTCGGGTACAGAAGGTTGCGGCGGTGGAATTAGGTTTTCATGGTGCTCCTGGATGTTTGCGGGGTACGTGGACTTATATAGGAGGAATAAGTAGGTCGGTGGAGCAACGAGGGGCCCACGAGTGTGGAGGGCGCGCCCCCCTGCCTCGTGGCCTCCTTGATTGTTTCTTGACGCCCACTCCTAGTCTCCTGGATCACGTTTGTTGAGAAAATCACGTTCGCGAAGGTTTCATTTCGTTTGGACTCTGTTTGACATTCCTTTTCTGCGAAACACTGAAATAGGCAAAAAACAGCAATTTGAGCTGGGCCTCCGGTTAATAGGTTAGTCCCAAAATGATATAAAAGTGTAAAATAAAGCCCATTAACATCCAAAATAGATAATATAATAGCATGGAGCAATAAAAAAATTATAGATACGTTGGAGACGTATCATACTCCAAAAAATACCCGAATCACTCGGAACCTTTCCGATGTCCGAATATAGCCTTCCAATATATCAATCTTTACGTATCGACCATTTCGAGACTCCTTGTCATGTCCCGATCTCATCTGGGACTCCGAACAAACTTCGGTCATCAAATCACATAACTCATAATACAAATCATCACAGAACGTTAAGCGTGCAGATCCTACGGGTTCGAGAACTATGTAGACATGACCGAGACTCATCTCCGGTCAATAACCAATAGCGGAACCTATATGCTCATATTGGCTCCTACATATTCTATGGAGATCCTTATCGGTCAAACTGCATAACAACATACGTTGTTCTCCCTTTGTCGTCGGTATGTTACTTGCCCGAGATTCGATCGTGGTATCATCATACCTAGTTCAATCTCGTTACCGACAAGTCTCTTTACTCGTTCCGTAATGCATCATCCCGCAACTAACTCATTAGTCACATTGCTTGCAAGGCCTATAGTGATGTGCATTACCGAGAGGGTCCAGAGATACCTCTCCGATACTCGGAGTGACAAATCCTAATCTCGATCTATGCCAACTCAACAAACACCGTCGGAGACACCTGTAGAGCATCTTTATAATCACCTAGTTATGTTGTGACATTTGATAGCACACAAGGTGTTACTCCGGTATTCAGGAGTTGCATAATCTCATAGTCCGAGGAACATGTATAAGTCATGAACAAAGCAGTAGCAATGAAACTGTAACGATCATAATGCTAAGCTAACGAATGGGTCTTGTCCATCACATCATTCTCCTAATGATGTGATCCCGTTCATCAAATGACAACACATGTCTATGGTTAGGAAACATAACCATCTTTGATAAACGAACTAGTCAAGTAGAGGCATACTAGGGACACTTTGTTTTGTCTATGTATTCACACATGTACTAAGTTTCCGGTTAATACAATTCTAGCATGAATAATAAACATTTATCATGAAATAAGGAAATAAATAATAACTTTATTATTGCCTCTAGGGCATATTTCCTTCAGCGGGCATCGTCTTGTCGTCCCCCACTGGAGACATAGTCCAGTACATACTCCAAATATTATACACAGACTCCAACAATGCAGCCGAATACGAGGCCCTATTGCATGGTCTTCGGATGTCTGCATCCATGGGCATACAACGCCTGGAGGTGCGCGGGGATTCAAATATCGCGATATCCCAACTAAACGGAGACTTCAACGCCAAAGATCCAAAGATGGCGGCCTATCTAATGTCATACTCAAAGTATCAGCTCGGTTCAAGGGACTCGAGTTTCATCATTTGGCTTGAGAAAGTAATCAAGAGGCGGATGTCCTTGCTCGCATGGGCGCCAAGCGTGACCCCGTCCTACCTAACATCTTTCTGGAAAGGCTCTTCAAGCCATTCATGGTGTGGCAGGACGAGAGCAGCAACGCCAGTCCAGATCCGATCATACCCCCCAGATTCCAAACACAATACTAATATCATCGGGGGCTCAGCCACCGAGATAACACCATCGGCCCATCTAATAATGGCAGTAATTGCCGCATGGACCGAACCCTTCTTGGCCTACCTTAATAGGCGAGAGCTCCCCGAGGATCAGAATGAGGCTCGCTGCATTGTTCGGCGTTCAAAAGCCTATAAGGTCCATGAAGGAGAGCTCTACAAGAAAAGTGCTACCGGAGTCCTTCAAAGATGTATCTCTGAAGAAGAGGGACAGCAGCTCCTGGCTGAAATCCATGCTGGTCTCGGCGGTCACCATGTCGCGGCTCGGGCCCTTGTAAGTAAAGCCTTCCGTACATGTTTCTTTTGGCCGACGGCCCGAGCAGATGCACATGACCTTGTCCAACGCTGTGTCGGATGCCAGGTTTTCGCCAATCAAAGCCATATGCCACCTACCACTCTACAAACAATCCCCATTACTTGGCCTTTTGCGGTCTGGGGGCTTGATATGGTAAGACCCCTTAAAGGAGGAAGCCATAAGAAAAAATACCTGCTAGTCATGGTAGATAAATTCACCAAATGGATAGAGGCCAAACCAGTGAAAATGGCCGAAGCTGGACCGGTGATAGACTTTATATCCGACGTCGTGCACCGTTATGGTGTCCCACATAGCATCATCACCGATAACGGCTCCAATTTCACAGCCGATGAAGTGAAACCCTGGTGTCCTAAATTGGGCATTAAGCTCGATTATGCCTCGGTCTATCATCCACAAACAATCGTTCAAGTTGGACAAGCTAATGGTCTTATTATGAGCGGCATCAAGCCTAGACTAGTGCGGTCTTTGAAGGAATCAGACAAACACTGGGTTGAGGAGCTCGACTCCGTACTCTGGGGGCTGCAGACCACACCCAATTGCACTACCGAATACACGCCATTCTTCATGGTGTATGGCGCAGAGGCCGTTTTGCCCTGCGACATCATTCATGACTCACCTTGAGTGCGCATGTACGAAGAGAGAGAGGCCGAGCTCGATCGGCAGGACAGTCTAGATGCCCTGGAGGAGGAGCGCGACTTTGCAAAAGCCCGTTATGCATTCTATCAACAATAGGCTCGCAGATACCAAAGCAGAGAAGTGCGGGCCAAGACTTATAATGTTGGTGTACTCGTTCTGCGCTTGCCAGAAAAGAAAAAGGACAAGCTCAAGCCCAAGTGGGAGGGTCCCTTCATCATATAGATGAGGTTCTCACTGGAGGAGCGTACTGCCTGCGTGCTGCATCTGACAATCGCCTAGAGCCGAACCCGTGGAATGCCGCAAGACTCCAAAGATTGTACGCCTAGAGCCATACTCTTTGTTCGTCTTCTTCTCCCTTTGTTTTCATTTTTACCCTCTTTAATTTTCTCTAGCTTTTTAGCTCTTGTGCGGCCAAACCGCACACCTATGATGTGCACATCCTTAAATGTATACACTCATAATACCTAGGGCCTTCTTTTACAGAAGCTTATTATTATTATTTTCCGAGCATCAAGCTCAACACATATGTGTCCTCTTCCGCATATGTAACTTTTCTTCGCCATTATATGCATCGTTATGACTTAAGCTTTTGCCAAGCTGTGTTGCCTGGCTCCTGTGCTTATGCCCTACGTTCCCGTTTGTTCGGCTAGGGCATAAAGGGAGCACCTCTGCAATTGTTACAGCCGAGTCATCCGGACTTGTACCTCAGACTGGGTGAAGCCGAAAGCTAGCGTTCTTAAGGGAATATTCGATCGGCGAACTAAAGACGTTTTACCTTCATCACACCATGAACCCCCAGATGTTACGTATACTACGATTTTTCAATCACAGTTCGGACATGCATTAACGCATATCTGCCCAGGGAAAGGAACCCTTAATGGAACTATTCTCCCTGGAAGATGTTTCTTACAATCAACATGTAATATAACATAGCTAGCCGGATACAACTTGTTTGTTCAAGCAACTATGACCCCTACGTCTGGTTTCCACACATGCCCCGGTCTATGTTACCGAGCGGGTATTCGGAAACACTCCGCACCTTCGGGTCCAGAGGTCGAAGCGAAAAGGTCTGCCATGACAATCGTTTTACAATCCGGCTAGGGACAAATTTGTCAATTGAAGTACATAGTCACTTGGACTCAAAAACTTCTTCCTCTATGCCATCTAACATGTTATCTAGCTTACAATCCTGTTGGGAATACTTGGCGGCTATCTTTACTTTGTCATATACCAGACTAACGGGAATTTCTTTTCCATCTGACCCCCGAGGTCCGCCCCGGGCCATATGATTCGGATCAAGCTTGGTGTACCGTGTTTTTACCATGGCCCAGGCCTCTCGCGCACCTTCTCGGCAGGCCGATATCTTCCATAATCGGAAGCGCTGCCGAGCTCCCTGGAATAGCTTCACAAGCTCCTCCATACTCCCTGGAGGAGAGGCCTCCATACTCCCTGGAGGAGCTCCACATTGCTTGCCGAGCTCGCTCGTGCAGTTGGGACAGCTCTTGCAGCAGGTCGCCTTGAGAGTCGGACATTTCCTCTTCGGGACGGCCAGTCAGCATACCTGCAGACATAAATCGGTTAGATCATTTCTTCGCTGAATTACATAAAGGTAAGGTTAAAGGCATACTAAATATGCCACCTCGTAGCCTCCTATTCTCCTTGACGGCGTCGGCTAGCTGGGCTCATACATCTTTTAGTTCTTCGCCCAGCAAGATGTTGGAATCCTGCAGCTTGTTCTTGTCATCCGTGACCCGCATCAGCACACGTTCGCCTATTGCCTGTTGCCTTTTGGCCTCCTGTTCACCAGCCTGAGCGACTTTCAGTTTCTCTCTCAGTTGATCTACTGATCCTGTCAGCAGAAACACAACAGTATTAATATTACTGGTATATGATTATACTTTTTCTGGATGGAGGGAAACATTACCAGGCTCTGCCTCCTTGGATTTCTCCAATTCAGTGATAGCCGCAGCTAGCTGGGTCTGACACATTTCCAGCTCTTGAGACAGCAGGTTGTTCTTATCTGTAAGTGCCTGATTATACAATGATACTTAAATCAGTTGTATCAACTGCTTCAAGTCTCGAGGGCTACTGGTATATGATTAGAAAGGCTGTACAATGCGTACTTACCCGCATATCTTTCAAATGTTGATCCATGGCTCTGGTAAGCCCGTCCCGAGCAGCTCGGATGTACACATCAGCCGAGCTGAAGGCACTAAATGCCTCTTTTGTAAAACCTGGCTCGCGAAGAGCGGCCCTTCGGTACCGATGATTCATGGCGCTCTCCACTTGAGAGTTCGTGACGGACATATCATCTGAAACCTCTGTAGAAGGACAATTCGGCGTCACTCCCGTGCCAGCCCCCGTCCTTAGGGCAGGGTCTGGAATTTGACTAGTGGAGGCGCGACCGGCAGGACCCCTGGACATAGTCCGGCGAACACTTTTCCTGATAAGACGCAGCGGATAATGTTACAGTTCGATGTGACGGCCAGGAAGCATATTTAAAAAAGCCATACTCTTCGATGAAGGTTCGGCCGGGTTATCGTCTGCCTTCATCTTCGACGACTTGTTTGGCGTGGGCGTCGCGCTCTTACGAGACGCCTCTGGTGTAGCATGGCGTGCCGAGCACCTCCCCTTTGCAGCACGAGATAGTGCGGTGGGTGAGGTACAATGAGGAAGCTCTGTCGGAGGAGATGTCTCCTGATTACTTACATGTGAGGCAGGAAGGAGGCCGGGATAGTCGGCCATGATTGGCACTACCGTGCCATCATAGCTCGCCTGGTAGAATACTCCCTCCTCAAGCTCTACAAATATCTCCGGATCCTCTTCGTATCCGGGGTCAAGGTCCTGGTTACGGTTCTTCGGCTGTGGAGCGGGGCTATAGATCCCCGCTATAACCTTCCGCCATTCCTGTTGCAAATGGATGGATTAATGGCAATTAAACATGACTCAGGGAGAGGATTGAGTAGAGTGATGGGATTAAAAACTCACCCAGCTAGGAGGATTGTACATAGAAAATCCTTCCCGGAGCGTAAGACGAGTGAACTCCTCTTTCTCCCCTTTATACAGATCGGCCAGTATTGCGGCCAGGGCGGTAAGGGAATCCAAACCCTTTCGTCCACAGCGCGAGGCGTCGTCTTCCCCATTGTAGTGCCACATGGGAAGCCCCCTGAATTGGAGCGGCTGAACACCTCGCACTATGGAAGTGGCCATTACCTCGATTATTGATAATCCGGACTGGGCGAGTGTCCTTATCTTGCCCATTAATTGTTGGACTTCCGCACTATCTTCCTCCTCGAGGCTCCGAGGGCGCCAACTGTGGCGTTTCTTCAATGGAGCACTGGTAAATTCAAGAAGGCCCATTCGGACTGGGTCAGGGAGAGCGACGTCCTCAATATAGAACCACTCTGAGGGCCACTCTTCGGACGCCTTCTTCGGCGTGCCGGATAAGTATCCGGTCCCGGCTATGCGCCATATTTCGGCGCCGCCCACCTCAAATATAGATCCCTTTTAGGAGCGAGTGACGAGGCAGAACAGTTTCCTCCATAGCTCGAAATGGGCCTCGCAGCCCAGGAATAGCTCGCAAAGAGCAACATAGCCGGCGATGTGCAGAATGGAACCCGATGTGAGATTGTGCAGTTGGAGGCCGTAGTACTCCAGAAGACCTCGGAGGAAGGGGTGGATTGGAAACCCGACGCCTCTAATTAAGAAGGATGTAAAGCACACTCGCTCCCCCCTGGCTGGATTGGGGAAATTTTCCGCGAGGGCTTCGCCCGTAAAAGAGGTTAATCCTGCCCGGATAGGGACTAGATCCACGGGGGGGGGGGGGGGGGAATCCCTGCGTTTGAAGCTTACTTAGCTGGCCGTGGGATACTGAGCATTTCCCCTAATCGCCTTTTTTCGGAGCCATGGGGGCGGGAGGAAGAACTGGGAACGCTAGCCATGCTGGAATGATTTCTCCTAGCAAGCTCTAAGGATTTTCCGCTCGATGTGGAATGGGATCTAAGATACAGTCCCTTTAAATAGATGCCCTTCTTACATGGCCAGGGTGGTATGTGCAAAAAGTACTCTGACCTTTCTGGTCACTTGACACGTGGATGCCGAAGCGGTGGAGGCGCAGAAGCCAATGGGTACGACATTAAATGGAAAGCCGAGTATGACTCTTCGGATCAAACACTTTGAAGTCTTTGGAGGAAGAACCCGCCTTGCAATGCCGAAGACTATCAGCGCGCCGGACACATCGTCATTGAAGCCTGATTCGGGGGCTACTGAGGGAGTCCTGTATTAAGGGGTCCTCGGGCGTCCGGCCTGTGTGATATGGGCCGGACTATTGGGCCATGAAGATACAAGATAGAAGACTTCCTCCCGTGTCCGGATGGGACTCTCCTTTGCGTGGGAGGCAAGCTAGGCGTCCGGATGTATTATTTCCTTTCTCTGTATCCGACTTTGTATAGCCCTAGGCCCCTCCGGTGTCCATATAAACCGGAGGGTTTAGTCCGTAGAGGCGATGACAATCATACAGGCTAGACTTCTAGGGTTTAGTCACAACGACCCCGTGGTAGATCAACTCTTGTACTCCTCATACTCATCAAGATCAATCAAGCAGGATGTAGGGTATTACCTCCATCAAGAGGGCCTGAACCTGGGTAAAACATCGTGTCCCCTGCCTCCTGTTACCATCGACCTTAGACGCACAGTTCGGGACCCCCTACCCGAGATCCACCGGTTTTGACACCGACAACCTCCACGCGAGAATATCCCCCAAGTGGATTCAAGACCCCTTCATGGGAAGACCCTCCTAGGATTCAAGACCTCTCTCCTCCAAGGATTGGGATGAACTAGCTACCCTTTGTATTCTTCTTGTGTTGACTTTGGATCTTTGTACCTCCTCTTTGTGTATGTGGATTTAGCACATGTGTGATTTAGATCTTGTTGATCGAGTGTTTCCCCTCTCGTGTTCTTCGTGGGACCCCCTCCAATTCGTGAAAGATTGGCCCTTAGGGTTCTACCCTACATCAGCTGAGCTTTTCTTCAGTCAGCCTCACAACCAATGATGATTGCTGCAGCACATTGATGTCATTGTGAAATCTAGGCATGCGAAAGAAAGCGTACCAAATCCAAAGATCTTGCGATCGCATTGCTTCACGAATTATGGTGGGCTTCTAACATGACCCTGATATTGCCCTTGTTAAGCCTCCGGGAAGTTCTTCCATTTCTAATATATGCAGTCAAGAGATCCAAGCAAACCTTGCCACCCTCTTACTTCTGAGAACACCTTGACCATTGCAGTTGCAAATCTGACCATGGCATCTCCGCATGTGCTCTCAGACATCCATAGGTACTCATCCAACGAATCAATGGCCATGCCATATGCAAGCATCCGGAGTGCGATAGTGCAGTTCTGATAACCAGAGAACACAATCACACCTATGGCGTCCTTCTTCAGGATGAAGTAGTCATCATAGGACCGAACGCCATTGTACAAACGATCGAAGACAGTCTTAAGCACTTGAAAACACCGGCGCAAATGGTTAGCGAAGAGTGCATCATGGGCAAGTAGTAGTCAGCCATCAGTGTCAAATGCCCACGCGCCCTGTTATGATTGATCGCTCGATAACCCTTGATTAAGCCCTTGAAATTGAGAATATGCTCCTCCGCATGCTCGGAGTCTTCAAGGACCGCCTGCATCATCGCCATCTCATCGGAGTACTCCCTCTCGTCCGATGAGCCGTCGGACGACTCAACAAACTGCTTGTATATGTACTCGAGATCGGAGTCCATTCCTAGAAAGAAATAGGGAAAAAAATAGCTGCGGCAATTCATCAAACAGTTACTGACCATGGTGAGTATAGCAGTAGCTGACAGTACCTGGCGGGGCGGTTGAAGGACATGGGTTGAACGGCGGCGGAGGAAAAGCGGGGTGGAGCCCTACCGGAGCGCTGGAGGTGATGGAGACGCAGAATTCCGGCATGGGTGTGGCGTGGTGGCAAAGGTAAGAGACAAAGAAGGAAGAAGAGAAATGGGAAGGATGGAAGCGCCGGGTCCGGGAATGGTTTTGGGTGGGCCGAAGGTGTCGGAGTCCTACGTGTGTCGTGTCCGGACTCCCGTACACCTCCATCACGTTTGTCCCCGGTTTGCGGGAGAAAACACGTCCGGACTGTTTCGCAAACTGATAAAGGCCCATGTTAGATGGCTTGGGTTGTCGGACAGCGCGATCCGGACGAATGCGGGCGGTTTGCGGGTCGGCCTTGAAGGGAAAATATCCAATGATACCAATACTCACATGCTACCAACTTAAAAATAAATCAAATTTAAACATTCCAAAAAAATCTGAAATAGATCATGGATGTTCCCAGCACATACGTAGACAACCTCTAAAAAATTCAGATCAAAACTTGAAATACATATGAAGAAACAGAAAAGACAAATTCAGATATGAATAGCGTCATTCCTGTTTTTGTCTTCTTTTGACGCTACTCATGACATATTTCAGTTTTTTGTTTCTCGATGTGTATTTTGAATTTTGATCTGGATTTCTTTGGGGTTGTTGACATATGTGTCGTGAACATCTATGAATTTTTTTTCAGATTTTTTAAAAATACTTGAATTTGAATTTTTCAAGTTGGTATCATGGTAGCTTTTGAGGGTTGGGATCACCTCATACTTCCCCACGCCTTGGAGATGCCCTTACAGTGTTTGAGACCACCAATGCCCCATGAACGAGCCGGTCGTGTCTCGTGTGCCATTGCCCATTGCTATCCAGTTTATGAAATGCCACAGCAGACAGTACTAGTCTCTGACTCACACGAGGAGTGCAAGTAAATGAGTGGATTGATGATAGCCAGAGCCAGAGTCAGAGCCATTTACTGAAGACGCGTTCGACTTTTGCAGTGCACACGGGTAATTAATTACACTGTTGGCTTGAAGTCCATTTGCTTCCAGCTGGAGTACTACGTAGCGGTACGACTCCACCTCGTTCGCTTGAGGACGGCCAACATTGCATTTCCAGCCTGTGAGTGAGGTGCCGAGCACACGGTACACGCGCAAGTTGGCCTGAGCCTGACAGACCCACTGTGGCACTGCTCACTGTTGATGCCCCGCACCGTCGTACACTACCACTCACCAGCCTCTGCTTACCCAGCGGCCCATGCAGATGGATTTACAGCGTGTTCGTTCGTTCGTAGCATAGCATTAGCATAGCAGGGCTGGCTGCTGCCTGCTGGTTGCTACTACCTGCTCCACTGTTGCTCACGTTCAGATCCAGTGCAGTGCTGCTCCTTTTGAATCCACACGCTGTTTTCTCACTCCTTCACTGGCACCGGCACCTACTAGCATGTAGTAGTAGTCTGGTAGCAGCACATTAAGGAAACCTTGGTGGGTTAACCTAATCACCGTCTTTTCATTAGCCCTGCCTATTATTAGCCTCCAAGTTATCCCTGCTCAAGTGCTCAACACCTGCACTGGCCACTACTATACTTTGATGGAGCCGCTGGTGATTTGTTTTTTTTTTCAAGGGTACACCAAAGGCGTACCATAGTCTGGTGATTTGTTTGGACACCAAGGCATGGCTGCGACGACACGCTGTCCCGTAACTTTACAGTGTGACAGTGAGTAAGAGCAGCTCAGCTGGGCCGCTTATTTGATGTGCTCTCGGGACATCAAATAAGCTGAGCTGCTCTTACTCACTGTCACACTGTGACTGCGTGCTGGACGTGAGTCCGGTTAGCGAGCGGCAGATCCTTGGATCATCCCGTCAGAGCGACCTTCGATTAGCTAACAAAATGTAGCGTGGCGTGGATAACACCGCCTCGTGCATGCTTCTAGAAACACCACCAAATACTGTCCATGGCAACAACAAAGATGTGTGCTACCTACACTTGACACTTTGCTCTCCTCTGGCTGGCACGCACGATGATCCCATCCATGATCGGATAAAAGAGGCCGATGAAAGCGCAGTGGACCTGCGGGAAAGGGGTTGCATTTTTCAGGCAAAAGTTAGATCCCCGTTGTTGTTTTTGCTGACAGCAACTATCTTCAGAAAAAAGGGCGTTGCATTGTTGGTGCCGCTGTTCGCTGGCGTGACCAGCAGTTTTTACGCCCAGACACCTGGTCCGCAAGCGTGCGCGCCGTGTCGGCCACCTTCCTTCCCGGGACGCACAGAGAGAGCCACGGTAGAAGGAACGAACGTCACCGTTGTCGACGAGACATGAAGATCAGGAGAGATCTGGAGCGGCGGCCGGCCGGGAGGCAGCGGAGATCGAGCGAGCACGGCGCCGTTGGCGTGCGGGCGTAGAGAGTACACGGGCGGGCACACGCTGATGGTGCTGGTGCAGCTGCTGTGCATGTAGGAGTAGCACGCACGCACGCACGCACGCAAGCATGCTCCGGGCGTGAGCTGGGGAGGCCGAGGGCTGGCGGTAGGAGCTTGTAGGCCTCCTGGTCATGGGCCATGGCGATGCGGCAAGGGGGCACAGCTGTGGGCCGTACCGGGACCCATAAGCCCCGCCTGCGTGCCTGGCTGCAGAAAAGAAAGCAGGCGCCATGGCGTCAGGAGGGTTGACAAATCAAATCAGCCGCACGCGCGCGCGCTCTGGCGTGTCCGGGCTATCTGATGCATGCGCCAGCGCGTGTCCTAGCGTCATGGACCCGACCCACCGTGCTGCTCCCAGTAGTACGTACGTCGAGGGTGGTTGATTTCAAAACGTGTGGCCACCACGCCTGGCGCTCACTCTTCATGTCTCGGCACTTCACCGTTCAGACCAATGCTTGGATGCATGGCTCCTCGCAGAATCAGGCGAGGTTCTTCTGAGCACCCTCTTCCAGTTTCACTAGAGAGAGGGACCGACCGTGGAACAGTCGCCTGGTGGCTAAATTTCGGGTTTTGACCATTTTCTGAAACTAACTCAAGATCTGATCCTAGTCTGACCTCTTTTTTTTTTTCAAAATTTAACCTTTTTACTACCGCCAATTTTCTGAAACTAACTCAAGATCTGATCCTAGTCTGACCTCTTTTTTTTTTTCAAAATTTAACCTTTTTACTACCGCCAATGTTCATGGCGGTAGGGTGTAACAGAATACCGTCAGGGACCTTGATGATAGGAAACAACCCGCTGTAGGCACGATCACACGCTATGTTCAATACTTAAGAGAAATTTACGATAGGACATGCAACCCTACCACCAGGGACCTTGGCGGCAGACTGTTACACCCTACCGCCATGGACTCTGACGGTAGCAAAAGGGTCAGATCTCGATTTTTTTCAAACTAGGGTCAGATCTTGATTTAGTTTGAGAAAATGATCAAAACACAAAATTTTGCCTTGCCTGGTTTTTGAATTTGGGTCGGACAACTTCTAATATCTCGTTGATTCTTGACCAAATGGACAGGCAACAAGCCACGTTCGCGTGTATGCGTGTTGGATCTTCTTTAAGATAAGACAAAACTATAACAAGCTATATTGGAATTCAAACTTAGCAGCAAGTACACTAAATGAACCTGCAGACTCTGCCAGGCAGAGGGATGCCAATATTTACTCAGCAATATGTAACAATACGTGGACATGAAAGAATACATATTTACTCAGCAAGAGAACAACGATTACATTTCAAGAACAATCTCTTCCGTTGTGAAAATCAATGAGGACTAGTTTTCTGTCATCCCAGAAAACAAAAACATGCACCAAAGGGGAAACAGTTTTGGGGCAAAAAAGGAGAAGTGCCTCACATGACACTCTTTTGCAATGGAAGCCAAATGGCAAAAGGCATCAGGACCCATGAAGTTATAATGACAAGAATGAGTATTACCTTGCTGCTGGTCTACTTGATGTTGTTTACCGACATCCTTCCAATATTCATCAAGGCAGAGGAATGTAGAATCCTGACCTTCTTTAAGATAAGACAAAACTATAACAAGCTGTATTGGGATTCAAACTTAGCAGCAAGTACACTGAATGAACCTGCAGACTCCGCCAAGCAGAGGGATGTCAATATCACCTTGGACGAGCAGATCCTAGCTGGCATAACAGCATACTAAAAGCTCAAATTTTCTCATCATCCCCTTGGGTAGACATAAACCACCGGTCATTTTTTAATTCACAAACAAGCTCACTTCTCACTTCATCAAGAAGTGAGACAAGGTTTTCTTAATTCTGGTTACATCATCATATTGATTACATTGGAAGCATTAGGAATAAAGAAATTAAATAATATTCTCATTTTCAATGAGTAGTCTAAAATACAGAGAGAAAATGAGTAGTCTAAAATACAGAGGGACTATTATTTCTTCGGTGCCGCATGCCTACTTATCCTATATCTGATTCAATCTCTCACGCGTGAAATCCTCACTTGGGAATCCTGGGTTCTTATTTTCTTCCACAGCCCTTGAAAAGACTCGGGTATGAAGTAGTACTCATGAAACATCAGTCCATTTGACCTGCAAGAGGATGGATGGATGGATGGCGAAATGAGATCATTAGTTAGAGCGATCATGCTGAACACTAATCGAGGAGGAGGTAGGAAGCTAGTAATTGAGAAACCGTACCATTCATGATGATTGCAGTAGGTGAGAAGATGATCAGCAAGAGTGAAGGGCCGCACGGATGGGCAGACCATCTCCTTTCCATCGTGTACCTGACACAACGCCGTTGGCCGCTCGAACGATCGGCTGCTCAAACAATGCACGACGACCGGATCCGGGAGTGATACCGTGAGGTAAATCGAGTTGCTGCTGATGGACGGAAGGTTGTTGGACGACACGGACAAGCACCTGTCCAAGGAGACGAACAATGCCCGGTCGCCGAGACTTCTTACGGGAATCAGTTCATGGTGGCCGCTCATGCTTATCTTCACCTTGAAGATGGCAATGATGTAACGTCGCCACACCTCTACATCAGGGTGTACAAACTTTGGCGACTTGACAACGAGTAGCATGTCTCCATCGGACTACATGTCTGTTTGGATGACCTCCCAGCTCGGGTGGCCTGCATCGGCGCTGAGCACCACAGACGACCAAGGGAACCAGGCCACGACGGCAATGGAGGTGGTGGATGATACACTAGTACAAACCGCAGCGTTCATGCCAAGGACGCAGTTGCGGTTCCTGATCAGCTGCTGGTACACGGGGATGAGGGACGGGAAGTCGACCGCGGCGCCTGTGAAGGGGTTGAGCACGCGGACCGCGGTGGTTCGCTTGTGCAGCAGGATGACAAGACCATCGGTGAAGCCAATGATCCTGTGGCGCCGGAGCTCGGGCAGGCGGACGCGGAGGCACCTCGCCGTTTGAGTGTGGAAGAAGGTTATCTGGCAGAGCGCGACCCAGCCGACCGGGCGGAGAGACGGGATCCGGAGGGTGGGGTCACGCGGAGCGGGCGCGCAGGTGCGCCATCCGGAGCAGACGGCGCGGAAGGCAATGTAATGTAGTCCACGACGCCGGATTTCAGCACCAGCGCGGCGACCTGGCGGGCTATGTCGTCCGGGAGGGACGCCCAGCCGGTGGCTGCCCGCGCCGGAGTGGGGATAAACCGGCGTTTGCCGGGGGAGAGAAAGGGGAGCGACGGACCTTTGCGTTTCCGCCCGGCCGGAGCAAAAGGAGGCGCCTTTCTCCCCATCCCGCACCTTGGCTTGTTCGGATGCGTTGCTCTCGCTCGTCGGCCGGAGCTATATACAGGACGGCTCCTACCGCGATCCCAAATCGGAGTTGATAGATTGAAGGGGAATCCGAGTAGCGCCTGGATCTAGATGGAACACCCAGCGACGTATTTAGACACCAAAGACCAGTAAATTGGAGGAGGAATATGAACCTGCGTTGCCGAAGCGGCGGCGGCCGCCGCCGGAATAGGGTGGAATCACGCCGCTGCCAGAACGGCGAATGCAGGGAAGGAGAAAGGCAAGCGCTCCCCGCACTCCTTTTTTTTTTTCGTTTTCTTCTTCTCTTTGCGATTTCTTTCTTTAATACTCCACGTCATCTCAGACTTTCGGAGCGTGCGGGTCTCAGGCTGGTTGTAATATCAAGTATCATATATACTACTATCATGCTTATGATACTAGGGTATGATACTATCCCGTAGTACATAGTATCATATGTTAGTATTATAGATGACTTCATTTATCAGCATGCATGACACATAGTAGCACAACATTTAATATAATACAGTATCATGATGTGATACTCAACCCTCTGTTTCTTCATTTAATTTTATGCCACCTCATCAAATTTGCCTAGTTGGCATGCATGGTACTATCTATGATACTCCCATTACGACCAGCCTCAGCGCGGCCCCTGCGTCATCTTTTACTTTTTCGGATTTGCTATTTTGCACTCAACTGTTTTTTAATTCGCCAACATTTAAATCATTGTTCGTCCGCTGTTGCGCGGAGATTCGCTCCTGGACTGTCTAGTTTTCTTTGTCGGGTGCGATTTTCTGTCCCAGCACGAAACCGCTGCGTCCGGCCGCCCCTCCCCCTCTTTTGGTTTTTGTCGTTTTTGAATTTTCCGCAAGGTTTCCCCCTTTCATTTGAGCTCCACTGTTTCGATTAGGGGGGGAGGGGGGAACATCCGCTTGGCCGGCGGAGGCGATTCCTCTGTGTTCATGTCGATTCCAAGATCCTCCACCCGTGGAGCTTGATTTCTCTCCCCTTTCTCTTCGATTTCTCGCATCCTTTGGTTGGTTGATCTCATAATTCTCTCTCCCGCACGTAGTTTTTTTCCATTTCTGGTTGTGTGGCTTCCAGATCTAGGGTCTGTCGCTGATGTGATTTTGTTTCGGTTCGTGTTAGGTGTCTGTCGTGATCCCGGGTCGTGCTGTTGTAGATTCGTGGTAGGTGCTTGTAGTTTTAGCGGTTTGTTCTGCTTCATGCTATGCGTAGTCCGCCATTGTTCCTCGTTGCTCATGTTGGATCCCCTCTTGTGTAGGCGCTTTTGTGGCATGCGTGTGTTCTTTTTGTGGTTCAGTTAGATGTATGGATGAGATATAAGTTTTGAGATGGGTGTTTTTGTGGTTAGGGGTTGGTGATTTGCGTTGGTAAATGGTCTCTTTGTTCGCTGGTAGATTGGTGTTCCTTCTCTGGCCGTGTTGGTTTTAGTCTTTTAGAGTTGTAGGTGTTGTCATCCATGGCCTCTGCCGCATGCAATGCACATGCCCCTTGGCTTCTGAGTGCATAGATGGCTCTCGGTGTATGCTATTTACCCAGCACATCAGTGCTCTGTTTTTGGTGTTTCATTTTTGTGTTCTAGCCCTGTATTGGCTTCTAAGTGCTTTTCTCTGTATTTTTGTGTGCTTTTGTAGTGTAATCCCAATAAGCTTCTCCTTGTTAGTGCCCCTGGGTGATTGAACTGTATTTCTGCTGCAGGTTTAGAGTGCATCTCAGAGTTGCTGTGTAACCCCATAGTTTCAGCATAATATACACTAGAATTACTATGTAATTTGCTCCAGAGTTACTGTGTAATTCACCCCATAGTTTCAGTGTAATATACACTAGATTTACTGTGTAATTTGTCCCGGAGTTACTGTGTAATTCACTCTACAGTTTCTGTATCATTTACAGTGTAATTTGCCCCAAGTTTCAGTGCAATTTATCCCATAGTTTCAGTTTAGAATTTCTGTGTAATTTGTGCCAGAGTTACTGTGTAATTATATGTATTTTACAGTGTGTTCTTGCCCTTATTTACAATGTACTTTTAATGTTTCAGTTATGTAATTTCTGAATTTCTTTGGCTTCTATTCTCAACTATGTGTCTTGGTTGCAGTGTAATTTTCCAAATAATTCATGGTTTCTACATGTATTTTACAGTGTATTTTCCCCTTTTTTACAGTGTATTTTTCTTGATTCAGTTATGTAATTCAGGAATTTTTGGCTTCGTTATTTGGTGATTGTTCTCATGCTTATTTTATGAACTATGTGTCTTGTTTCCAGTGTTGTCTTCCCAAGAATTACAGCGTACCCCTAGTTTTACACTGTAATTGCCTTGCTTATATATATATAATGTATTTTTTGCTCCTAATTTGTAGTGTAATGTTCATGTTTTAACTCTGTAATTTATCGGTTTAGTTTAATGGGTAAGCTTCGGAAAGTCTCTCACCAGGATGTTTCGTTAGTATCATCTTTCGAGTGTGCAGATTCTATTGGTAAACCATTCGTGCCTAATGACTTTGCGAAAGATGGATCGTGTCCAATGTCTACAGTAGTTATTTTTCTCTCTTTTTTTTTCTATTTTTCAGGAACTTTCTGGTGATGAAGGATCCTTTGACAAAGCTCTTTTCAAGTTTTATCTTCATCGAGTTCGTTATCTTTTTTTTTCTTTTTCTTTTTCTTCTGCATGCTGTTTATGTTTTATCTAAAGTTTTTCATGGCAATTTTTATTGACACGATGATGTCAAATTTAGTTTGCAAGTCCAGCAATTTTCTAGAAAAAAAAAGAAAAATAACTCACGCGGATTTGCCATACTCGTCAATTAAACATGCAATCCTTGACAAAAAAATTTGCCATGAAAAACATTCAACTTGCTATGCCTAAAAATCTGACGGTCGCTCGATATTCGGGTCCTAAGATTAATCATCTTGTAGTATATTTCTATGTGGCAATGTTTTGGGAGACACAAGAAATCGAAATGTGGCAATGTTTTGGGAGACATAAGGAATTAGTATGTTTCCAACAAAAGAAAAGAAAAAAAAACCTCCCCTGCATTTCAGGGGAAGCAGCTAGCGATCTGCCACCAGCACTGAACAACGGAAAAAAATTATGAGACCAGGTCTCACGGTTAGCAGGTGAAACCCCGTCCTGATGGATGACATGTGGCATTCACAAATCACAAAGCATCTAATCTCTCTCCTCCCTGATTTTAAGTAGGGAGTGGAGGATACTTTGTGATTTGTGAATGCTACATGTCATTCATCAGGATGGATCTCGCGTGAGACCTGGTCTCATAGAATTCTTTTCCCCGAACAACAGGGAGAAGGAGAGACCATGCTGCATGCAGACGCGGTCGCGGTGCCGGCACATGCAGACGCGTGCGCAGCGACTAGGGGATCATCGCGGCAACAACGCGAGACCACCAACCGATCCGTAGGCTAGACGTGCGTAGGAATCGAGACACAGATCGATCGTCGTGCGCGCGCGGGCGATCGATCCAGCAGCAGCGGCGGCGATGTCGGACGACGAGGACTGCCGGACGACGGCGGCGCTGCTGGCGTCGACGTCGTCTAACCACCGGGCGGTGCTGCTCCACGGCAGCCTGGACATCTGGATCGACGAGGCGTGCAACCTCCCCAACAAGGACATCCTGTCCAACACCATGGGCGGCCTCCTCAAGAGCTGCACCTCCGACCCCGGCGCCAAGTCCACCAGCGACCCCTACGTCACCGTGCTGGTCGGCTCCGCCACGGTGGCGCGCACCCACGTGATCCAGGACGACGAGAACCCCAAGTGGCGGCAGCACTTCCTGGTGCCCGTGGCGCACGAGGCCGCCGCCGTGAGCTTCGTCGTCAAGGACAGCGACGTGATCGGGGCGGAGCTCATCGGCGCCGTGGCGGTCCCCGCCGAGTCCCTCCTGGCCGGCGACCGCGTGGACGGCGTGTACCCGGTGCTGGAGCCGTCCGGGAAGCCGTGCGCTCCGGGCGCGACGCTGCGGATGTCGGTGCAGTACGTGCCCGTGGCGAGGCTCACCATGTACAGCCACGGCGTGACGCCGGGCCCGGACTTCCCCGGCGTGCCCAACACCTACTTCCCGCTCCGGCGCGGCGGGCGGGTGACGCTGTACCAGGACGCGCACGTGCCCGGCGACGGGCAGTGCCTGCCGGAGATCCGGCTCGGGAACGGGGAGCTCTACCGGCACGGGCAGTGCTGGCACGACGTGTACGACGCCATGTCGCAGGCGAAGCATCTCATCTACATCACCGGGTGGTCGGTGTTCCACACGATCCACCTGGTGCGCGACGGCGACAAGGCGCGGCCGCTGGGTGATCTGCTCAAGAAGAAGTCGCAGGAGGGGGTCCGGGTGCTGCTGCTCGTCTGGGACGATCCCACGTCCAGAAGCGTCCTTGGCATCCAGATGGTAACTGAATTCAGATGTCGATTTAATTAAAATGCTGCAGAATCTACAATTTATATATGTTCATGTCATTTATCCGAATTCTGCTCAAATTTCATCGTTGGCTTTGATGAATTTGAATGAAGTGATAAGAATACTTTGCATATGTAAATTATGACATGCCATGGTCATATGTAGGAAGGTTACATGGGCACACGAGATGAGGAGACACGTAGATTTTTCAAGCATTCTTCGGTTCAGATACTGCTCTGCTCACGATCTGCCGGGAAAAGGCACAGCTGGGTTAAGCAAAAGGTTGTATTTCATTTCATCCGAGGAAATAAACTTACTTAGATATTATCTTTATGGGCAATGAGCTGATGATGGCAACCATTGGAAACCAGGAGACAGGAACTATTTTTACCCACCATCAGAAAACGGTGATCGTCGACGCCGATGCCGGCAATGGTAAACGGAAGATAGTCGCTTTCGTCGGAGGCCTTGATCTATGTGGTGGGAGATATGACACTCCAAGGCACAATCTGTTTCACACTCTTCACACAGTGCACAAGGAGGATTATTACAACCCAAACTTCGCGGTGAGAACTCCTGAATATGATCTGAACTCTGCTGGAGGTTTTCATGTATCAATTCTACATTTGATAGCCTAATGGGCCGCTTGTCTCGATGCAGGTAACTGATGAGCGTGGGCCGAGAGAACCATGGCATGATTTGCATTCCAAGATCGATGGCCCGGCAGCATTCGATGTCCTGAAGAACTTTGAGGAGCGTTGGTCAAAATCATCCAAGCGCCACGGGTCCAAGAAATTGTCCAAATCATGTAATGACACGTTGCTCTGGATCGAAAAGATATCCGAGATGGCAGCTATTGACGACGATGTATACTCCAATGACAATGACACAGAGAGATGGGATGTTCAGGTAAGATCTTCCATAGTATTCCAGAGTTTCCAACCAAAGTCGTCTGTCGAAACATTGAACAGTTTTACGTTGGATTGCAGATTTTCCGATCGATCGACTCGAACTCCGTCAAGGCTTTTCCAAAGGATCCACGAGAAGCAACCATTCAGGTAACTGAAATACAGTTTTCACCTGACCATAACTGTATTGAGAGCTCCATTTGTTTTACCTGATAGACAACTTTTGCTTTCTTGACAGAATCTTGTTTGCGGGAAAAATGTACTAATCGATATGAGCATACACACAGCCTACGTTACTGCCATCCGAGCAGCCCAACACTTCATCTATATTGAAAATCAGTATTTCCTTGGCTCTTCATTTCAATGGGATTCACATAGAGATCTTGGTAAGCAAGGACTAGTACAGTTTCTTTCAGTTGATCTTAATGGCATGCTAGGTTGTCTTGTTTAGTCTTTAGTGTCGACTTTGCTATCTCTTTGTTCTTGATGAACTAGTGCAGGTCACCAAATTAAAAAAAAAACTGATACCTTAATTTCCCACATCATGCCAGCAACAAATATGCCCGGTACTTAAATTTCTGGCAGCCCCGGACTCTGAAATTCGTTTTCTTGCAGGCGCGAATAATTTAATACCGATCGAGGTAGCCCTGAAAATTGCTAACAAGATCTACGCGAACGAGAGATTTTCGGCCTACATAATAATTCCGATGTGGCCTGAAGGCAACCCAACCGGTGCTCCTACACAGAGAATTCTTTACTGGCAGGTAGGTTCTTTATCTCTCTCAATGTCTCTAAAGCATAGCAGCTTCTACTAACCTTCATTATGCTCTGTCAAGTTTGAAGTATAGCTGCTTCTATTCATATGTGTCGTCCTGGCCAATGCAGAAAAAAACGATGCAGATGATGTACGAGATAATCTACAAGGCACTGAAAGACACGGGACTGAATGGTTCATATGACCCACAGGACTACCTGAATTTCTTCTGCCTCGGCAACCGAGAAGCGGTGGAAAATGCCAACGCTTTCGCCGATGCATTTTCACCCACCAACCCTCAGGTGAGTGAGAATCAGGGATTGCAAGCAGCTGAAATTCTGTAGCAATGGCAGCACTACCAGGAGCCACTCTTTCTGAAAGATTACGCAGTAGCAGTACTCGATCAGACCTGTCTTTGTGATGGTTCAGGACCAAGCTAGGAAGAACAGGAGGTTCATGGTGTACGTGCACTCCAAGGGCATGATCGTGGACGACGAGTACGTGATCATCGGGTCGGCCAACATCAACCAGAGGTCCATGGAGGGGACGAGGGACACCGAGATCGCCATGGGCGCGTACCAGCCCCACTACACCTGGTCCAACATGTTCTCCGCTCCCCGCGGACAGGCAACCAGCCAGCCAACCAAATCCATTCCCTCACCTCATCATCATAAATCTACAACGACTGACGAACTGGAATGTCGCTGCAGATATACGGGTACAGGATGTCGCTGTGGGCGGAGCACATCGGGGGCGTGGAGGCGAGCTTCGAGCGGCCGGACACGCTGGAGTGCGTGCGGCGGGTGCGGGGCATCGGGGACGCCAACTGGAAGCGGTTCGTGGCGGAGGAGGTGACCGAGATGCGGGGGCACCTCATCAGGTACCCCGTCGCCGTCGAGTGGAACGGCAAGGTCGGGCCGCTGCAGGGGTGCGCCGCCTTCCCGGACGTCGGCGGCAACATCTGCGGCTCCTTCTCCGGCATCCAGGAGAACCTCACCATATGATCTCTTCTACTAGTAGGGCACTAAGCATTCATAGACGCACGATTAACAAATTAGTGGTCCAGATGCAAAGAGAGAGACAACTCAGTCATATGTAGTGCTTCCCGCAGTTTTATGCTCTTTCTCCGGTAAAAAAAACGTATGTTCGCATGGGTTTCTTCACAATATTTTCACGCATGCTTGAGCAGTGTTTGCTGAGCTGAACATACTTCCAGGGAAAAAATGTTTTCAACACGTTTGTTTTTCTGTTTTGAAATACGCGATTTCAAACAAGTTCCACGGTTCATTTCCTTTGGCCGCGTTAAGTTTTCCAATAATATTTAGATATATTTCGCATGATTTTGTGAATGCTTGAGCATTTCGCCAAATGTGGTTAACATTTACACATTGCTTACAAAGCCGTTTCATTCGAGTTTCCATAAATGAAAATTTCAAAACATATTCCACATTGATCATGTATCGAAGAGCACGTCAAGACCAAGAGGATGGCAAAAACAGTTCCTGAATCGGACACACTTCGAAAAAAAGATCTTACTTTGGGTAATTTTTTTAAAGCATGGATCAAATAATCAGAGACCGAAATGGTAGACTGTGGGCAGTTTTTTTTAAATAGCTCACATATGTAAGTGAAAAAATGTTTGAATCTAGATCAGCAAATCGAACGTCAAACAGTTTAGACCCATCAACATAGTTGTGCTTCCCCAAAAATTCAACCACACATGTGCTTCTGCATGAAGCACATTTGTGCTTCCTCGAAAGTGAAGCATACCGTGGAAGCACATGTTTTTCTAGGGGATGGGGAAGGACATGTTAGTTTACTTGAAAGCACAGGTTAGAATAGTTTGAAGGCAACATATTTGGTGAATCCTACCTAGTTCGTGTATCCGTGTAGCCGTTCCATTTCAGCCCCACGATCTTAATCCCGAGCATCACACGAGCCTAGGGACTAATTACGTTTAGCCGCCCGCTCTGTAATCTAACAACCATCTTAATTCACAGAAAACCCCCCAAAGCCTTTTAACCAAGAGTACCCCGACTGCTAGATGCTGCGATCCGGCTGACTAACATGTACTAGTGCAAAAGACCGTAGCAGTAAACTGTATCAATTTTTGCAGCATAATGAATGGCAATGGCAGGTTCACATCAGAGGCTTTGGTTGAGCTTTTTCCTGTTAGTTTGCTTGGCATTTGGTAAAAAAAAAAGAGTTCTCTTTGCTGTTGCCAAGAAGGCTAGTGACTTATTCAGTTATGCGTTAGTAAAACAGGTGACCATTTCAGTAAAGCTTTAAAGTACAGAAGTGGTCTGGGATGGCTATGCAGTTTTGGGATCAAAGCTATAAGCAAAGTTCACCATCATAAGTTTTCTGAACACCTACAAACTTCATTGTGTGCTACTGGACAATGCAAGTCTGATAAAAAAAATAAGGAGGAAATAAACATGCAGTATTGCCACAGTACAAGTTTTAATACTAAAAATAAATTTAATCATGCTTGCATAGCTGATAAAAATGTCTGAAGTAGATAAATATGTTTGATATTCTGTAGCAATTTGACAAGCATTAAACTTCTCAGAAATCAAGTCAACTTTAATTTGACACGACGCAAATTCTCATCCATTACATAATTCAGTACATCAGAGTGTGCATGATAATATAGATAAAATCATTCTTTGCTTGGACTGTATCAGGAGGCACCATTTGGCTGCATATCTTGCACAGTCACACTCCCTTTCCCTTTTTTGCCTGGACAATTACGACTATCATGAAATACCATTTGCTTTGCACGCCTTGCACAAGCGTGCGACCTTTGCCTTGCCTTCTCTGTCCTTATTTTTTTGACCCCCCTCCTTGATCTCCTTTCCTCGCTTTATTCTTTTGCATCTCCCCACGGTACGAACATCAGTCGGCGGATGAATATGAACTTCAGTGGGAATATTGCAACCAATAAAAGCCTCATTTCCTCTTGCCTAGTGCTTTGGGTGGCTTCAGGGATCATTTGGCCCAAAGGCGCCGCAATGTTCATCACACTTGATGTTAAGAAGTCCAATGCTTCATCTGAATGTTTCGCCTTTTGAATAAGCTCTTCCATCTTATCTCGTACAACTGAAATCTTCTTTCTTGTGGCCGCATCAAATGAATCCATGGGCTTTTCTTCTAGTAGGTTCCCCTGTTCATCATAAACATTCTCCCTGCAAAACAAAAGAATGTTGCTAGTCATATGATTTTGGAATAACAATAAGAAATCGGTTGGCATGCCTTATTATTTTTACCTTTTGCACCTTTTCTGCCATCTTTTCATAATGTAGTAGCTAGGAAGCTCATTTTGGTTTTCAATCCTCAAAACTTGGATAATATGGCGACATGGAATACCGAGTGACTCAAATAACTTGCACGAACAATTTGCTGTCATGCTTCCAATGTCATAGCAAACCTCCCTAATCTTACCAGACCGACCTCTCAGGGTCACATTTTTTACCCCCACACCTTGTGTAATATTCTGAACACAACAATGGTCTCTAGCAGCAATAACCTGTAGCTGAAATTTCTCGAACACCTCATATGTGAATACCTCACTACCTTGTTTCTCCATTGTCCATGGCGTAAATAGTTGCAGGGTGGTATGTATGCTTCTGTTGTCTGCCATTAATTCTTCCTCACGTTGGCATTCCAAAGCTGTGTCAAACCTAAGCCAAAACTCAACAAAAGCGAGCCTTCGATGAATGAAGCGGTTAAAAAAGGAATTTGCACTTTCTGATCTTGAAGTGGTTCGGAGAATGCTGGCTAGAGGTATATCCATAAAGTACGCTGGTATCCATTTATCTTGAATGCTAAACCTTTTACTCAACCACTCATTTTCCTCCAACCCAAAATCTGTAATGATGGAATTCCATTGTGACTGTTGAAGTTTCCGAACCCCAAACACATGAGTTCAATCTCGTCCAAAATTGAGAATCTTCTCTAATCACAGGTCCAACTTTTTCAGGAACCTTTTCCATTATATGCCACATGCACAACCTATGAACGATGGTTGGAAGAACTTCGTCAATACCATTCTTGATGCTAGTGGCTTCATCGGTTATGATGAGTCTAGGTGCTATCCCTCCCATTGCTCTTAAGAAGGTCTCAAATAACCAAATGTATGACTCATCCTTCTCATTTGATAAGAATGCAGCAGCAAAAAATACACTTTGTAAGTGATGATTAACCCCGGTAAATGATGCGAATATCATGTTGTACTGATTAGTGGTGTATGTAGAATCAAAGGATATGACATCACCAAAGTGACTATCACTACTGGAATTCTGTTGTACGTCGGGTGCCACGGACACTCGGCAAAGGGCCGAAAACCGGCGGCAAATCCTTTGCCGAGTGTCACCCTCGGCAAAAGCCACCCGGTGTACACCTCTCCGGCAAACAGGAATTTACCGAGAGCCAGAACACGGGCACTCGACAAAGACTTTGCCGAGAGCTAAACAGTACAGCTCGACAAAATAAAGTAGCTAGTGGATAACAGATGGGTTCGGCGGTTGCCACGTTGGCCAACTTTGCCAAGAGCCCCACTCAGCAAAGAGAGCCAGTAGCAGGTTGACTCGTGTCAGCTCCTGACATGTGGGACCAGGAGAACAGGCCGAGGGCCAACTTTGCTGAGAGCCCCACTTGGCAAAGTGAGCCAGTAGCAGGTCGACACGTGTCAGCTCCTGACATGTGGGACCAGGTGAACAGGCTGAGGGCCAACTTTGCCGAGAGCCCCTCTCGGCAAAGAGAGTGAATAGGAGGTCGACACGTGTTAGCTCCTGACATGTGGGACCAGGTGAACAGGCCGAGGGCCAACTTTGCCGAGAGCCCCTCTCGGCAAAGAGCGTGAATAGGAGGTCAACACGTGTCAGCTCCTGGCATGTGGGACCAGTTGAATAGGCCAAGGGCCAACTTTGCCGAGAGCCCCTCTCAGCAAAGAGAGCGAATAGGAGGTCGACACGTGTCAGCTCCTGACATGTGGGACCAGTTGAACAGGCCGAGGGCCAACTTTGCCGAGAGCCCCTCTCGGCAAAGAGAGCGAATAGGAGGCTGACACGCGTCATCTCCTGACCCGTGGGACCGAGAGAACAGGCCGAGGGCCAACTTTGCCAAGAGCCACCGTCGGCAAACTCTATCTGTGCCGAGTGCAGCCCTCGGCAAACTAAGCGAATAGGGGAAGGCCACGTCACTTGTCCTAAAAGCCATGTCCATACTTTGCCGAGCGCCACCGTCGGCAATCCTTTTACCTTTACCGAGAGGCCTCTCGGTAAAGTTCTCAGGAGCACTACAGGTTATTATTGTTTACCGAGAGGTCTCTCGGTAAAAGTGCCAGGTTCTACTGGTTGGTACAGTTTTACCGAGATGCCTCTCGGTAAAGGGTGCATGCTGGTCCAGTTTCATAGTCTTTACCGAGAGGCACCCTCGGTAATGGGTGCATGCTGGTCCAGTTTCACACCCTTTTTCATTTTTGTTTCTTTCCTACAGCGAAACATATACATCAGCAACATATAGTTAATCACACATAGAACATGTGACATATAGGCATCATTGAACAAAAAAAGCAATGATTCTGAATACCATTCCACATAAAAGCAATAGTGCCTAAAATATGAAATAGTAGTCAAGACACTCGAGTACCACAAGTTTACAAGTCTCAAGATGCAAGAGTTCTCAAGCACATACCAGGAACAGTTTCAAACAGAACATAACATGAAGTTCACGCGATTTTGGAGATCAGAGTGATAACATCAACATTAGAAGGCGTCATTCCGTTTGCTGCCCCAACTCCACCAACTTGAGGTGGAACTACCGGAACATTGTTCGACCCTTGTGTTGGGTTGAGCTATGATGGATTGATCCAATAGTGAGATGAATGCATATGGTAATTCCGAAAATGGTGATAGAAATAGCTTGAACGAAACTCACAATGTTCCACTCTGGCGTCGGTGGCATCTCTGGCACTGGTTGGCCTTGCATGGAATAAAGATTGGACACCATACGTTGTAAAGACTTCACTAGATCATCTTGTGCCTTTGGCTTGGCCCGGTTTTCATCTCGTTCTTTCTCGGTGTCAATCAGTCGAGTCTACAATATGGTAATGCAAATGTCATTCATGTTGAAATGCAAATATGCAGGACCATGAAGGATCAATGAAGAAGCACTGGCCTGAATATCCCAATAATGCTCACGGAATGTGGTATGTGACGCTCTACGGTAGGAGTAGAGCCAATACTCATAGCATGGAGCGCGTTGACTCTCGGAAGGGAGGAGGTTATGATAGAATCAAGGTGAACCGCCATCGGGCCATTCGGTCTACCTCCTGCCACGGTAATGGCCACAAGAGGGTCAAACGGTAGCATGTGAGGATCAGCGTCAGGCCCATACGTCTCCTTCAATTTTTTGGTGTAGTTCTCTCCATCTGACCGGGCTCTAGAGCTGATCCAGTCCCTCTCCGGGTGGAGAGGGTCCTTGTCCTTGTCGTCTTTGGTACGTTTGATGGCCCATGCCTCAAAGTAAGTGATATCCTTGCCAGTGTCTTCTTTCTGTAAAAGAAAGCAATCCAAACAATCAAGGGAATGCTCACAAATGAAAGAGAACACAATGAAAAGAAAATGATGTGGTTGCCTACATGTTTTGAGACGACACCTGGGATGGTGAGGTTTCCTTGACGGTGTCCTGCACAACCCATCAACTTATGTCGTTCAAATATTTCTTCGTGTTCATCCTGCCACCCTGGATCTGTCCACCGTTCGACGATCTTCTCCCAGCACGGACGTTTGTCAGCGCAGCACCGAGGAATCACTTGTAAATTAAACAAATACATCTTAGTAAGGATTCTAATTTTGCGGTAATGTAGGGAATAACAAGCATCCATCGTCACTTTCCTTGAAGTAATTGTCCCGTGAAAGATGCTTCCCTCGGGCCTCCTGTTTGGAAATCTTCTGGTTGAGATAGTTCGTGTGATACTTGACCACTATCCGGACGCGCTTCTCATAGTGCATGTCATGGACTAGTTTCTTGGCAATATTCTCAACCACCACATTTGCACGATCCTTCTGACCCTCAACGCATGTATAGAAATCCTACAAACATGCATACATGTGAGAAGGGTTAAATCATGACTATGGCAAATTTAAACCTTTTAGTATTGACATTTAGGTGTTTGAAAGGACTTGTTGGGGATCGTAGCAGAAATTAAAAAAATTTCTATGCATCACCAAGATCAATCTATGGAGTATTCTAGCAACGAGGGGAATAGGAGTGCATCTACATACCCTTGTAGATCGCGAGCGGAAGCGTTCAAGTGAACGGGGATGATGGAGTCGTACTCGCCGTGATGCAAATCACCGATGACCAAGTGCCGAACGGACAGCACCTCCGCGTTCAACACACGTACGGTTGGGAAGACGTCTCCTCCTTCTTGATCCAGCAAGGGGGAAGGAGAGGTTGATGAAGATCCAGCAGCACGACGGCGTGGTGGTGGATGCAGTAGGATCCCGGCAGGGTTTCGCCAAGCACAAGCGGGAGGAGAGGTGTTACGGAGGGAGAGGGAGACGCCAAGAGCAAGGTGCGGCTGCCCTCCCTCCCTTCCACTATATATAGGGGCTAGGGGGGGGCGCATGCCCCCTTGGAGATCCCATCTAAAAGGGGGGGGGGCGGCCCCTGGGGGCAACGGCCCCCTTAGGGTTTCCAACCAGGGGGCGCATGCCCCCTCGGGGGGCAACGCCCCCTAGGGTTTCCAACCCTAGGCGCCTTGGGTCCTTGGGTGGGGCGCACCAGCCCATCAGGGGCTGGTTCCCACACCACTTCAGCCCATGGGGCCCTCCGGGATAGGTGGCCCCATCCGGTGGACCCCCGGGACCCTTCCGGTGGTCCTGGTACAATACCGGTAACACCCGAAACCTTCCCGCTGGCCGAAACTGGACTTTCTATACATAAATCTTTACCTCTGGACCATTCCGGAACTCCTCGTGACGTCCGGGATCTCATCCGGGACTCCGAACAACTTTAGGGTTACTGCATACTAATATCTCTACAACCCTAGCGTCACCGAACCTTAAGTGTGTAGACCCTACGGGTTCGGGAGACACGCAGACATGATCGAGACGCCTCTCCGGTTAATAACCAACAGCGAGATCTGGATACCCATGTTGGCTCCCACATGCTCCTCGATGATCTCATCGGATGAACCACGATGTCGAGGACTTAATCAATCCCGTATACAATTCCCTTTGTCAATCGGTACGTTACTTATCCGAGACTCGATCGTCGGTATCCCAATACCTTGTTCAATCTCGTTACCGGCAAGTCAATTTACTCGTACCATAATGCATGATCCCGTTGTTGGGTTTCGTAGTAATTTCAAAAAATTTCCTATGCTCACGCAAGATCATAGTGATGCATAGCAACGAGAGGTGAGAGTATGATCTATGTACCTTATAGATCGCAACGGAAGCGTTTGGTTGATGCAGTCGTACGTCTTCACGGCCCGACCGATCAAGCACCGAAACTACGGCACCTCTGAGTTCTAGAACATGTTCAGCTCGATGACGATCCCCGGACTCCGATCCAGCAAAGTGTCGGGGAAGAGTTCCGTCAGCACGACGGCGTGGTGATGATCTTGATGTACTACTGCAGCAGGGCTTCGCCTAAACTCCGCTACAATATTATCGAGGACTATGGTGGAAGGGGGCACCGCACACGGCTAAGAATAAGATCACGTGGATCAACTTGTGTCTTTCTGGGGTGCCCCTGCCTCCGTATATAAAGGACTAAAGGGAGGGGGTGCGGCCGGCCTAGGAGAGGCGCTCCAGGAGAGTCCTACTCCCTCTGGGAGTAGGATTCCCCCCCCCCAATCCTAGTTGGAATAGGATTCGCGGATGGGGGGAAGAGAGAGAGGGTGGCCGGCCCCCTCTCCTTGTCCTATTCGGACCAAGGGAGGGGAGGGGCGCGCAGCCCACTTTGGGCAGCCCCTTCTCTTTTCCACTAAGGCCCACTATGGCCCATCTAGCTCCCGGGGGGTTCCGGTAACCTCCCGGTACTCCGGTAAAATCCCGATTTCACCCGGAACACTTTCGAATCCAAACATAGGCTTCCAATATATCAATCTTTATGTCTCGACCATTTCGAGACTCCTCGTCATGTCCGTGATCACATCCGGGACTCCGAACAAACTTCGGTACATCAAAATGCATAAACTCATAATATAACTGTCATCGTAACCTTAAGCGTGCGGACCCTACGGGTTCGAGAACAATGTAGACATGACCGAGAAATGTCTCCGGTCAATAACCAATAGCGGAACCTGGATGCTCATATTGGCTCCTACATATTCTACGAAGATCTTTATCGGTCAGACCGCATAACAACATACGTTGTTCCCTTTGTCATCGGTATGTTACTTGCCCGAGATTCGATCGTCGGTATTCCAAATACCTAGTTCAATCTCGTTACCGGCAAGTCTCTTTACTCGTTCTGTAATACATCATCCCGCATAAATCATTAGTTGCAATGCTTGCAAGGCTTAAGTGATGTGCATTACCGAGAGGGCCCAGAGATACCTCTCCGACAATCGGAGTGACAAATCCTAATCTCGAAGTACGCCAACCCAACATGTACCTTTGGAGACACCTGTAGAGCTCCTTTATAATCACCCAGTTACGTTGTGACGTTTGGTAGCACACAAAGTGTTCCTCCGGCAAACGGGAGTTGCATAATCTCATAGTCATAGGAACATGTATAAGTCATGAAGAAAGCAATAGCAACATACTAAACGATCGGGTGCTAAGCTAATGGAATGGGTCATGTCAATCAGATCATTCATCTAATGATGTGATTCCGTTAATCAAATAACAACTCTTTGTCCATGGTTAGGAAACATAACCATCTTTGATTAACGAGCTAGTCAAGTAGAGGCATACTAGTGACACTCTGTTTGTTTATGTATTCACACATGTATTATGTTTCCGGTTAATACAATTCTAGCATGAATAATAAACATTTATCATGAAATAAGGAAATAAACAATAACTTTATTATTGCCTCTAGGGCATATTTCTTTCAGTATCCCACTTGCACTAGAGTCAATAATCTAGTTCACATCGCTATGTGATTAACACCAATAGTTCACATCTTTATGTGATTGGTTCACATCTCCATGTGACTAACACCCAAAGGGTTTACTAGATTCAATAATCTAGTTCACATCGCTATGTGATTAAGACCCAAAAAGTGATCATGTTTTGCTTGTGAGAGAAGTTTAGTCAACGGGTCTGCCACATTCAGATCCGCATGTATTTTGCAAATTTCTATGTCAACAATGCTCTGCATGGAGCTACTCTAGCTAATTGCTCCCACTTTCAATATGTATCCAGATTGAGACTTAGAGTCATCTGGATCAGTGTCAAAGCTTGCATCGACGTAACCCTTTACGACGAACCTTTTGTCACCTCCGTAATCGAGAAACATATCCTTATTCCAGTAAGGATAATTTTGACCGCTGTCCATTGATCTACTCTTAGATCACTATTGTACTCCCTCTCTTAACACAGTGTATGGTATACAATAGATCTGGTACACAGCATGGCATACTTTATAGAACCTATGACTGAGGCATAGGGAATGACTTTCATTCTCTTTCTATCTTCTGCCGTGGTCGGGCTTTGAGTCTTACTCAATTTCACACCTTGTAACATAGGTAAGAAACTCTTTCTTTGATAGTTCCATTTTGAACTACTTCAAAATCTTGTCAAGGTATGTATTTATTGAAAAACCTTATCAAGCGTCTTGATCTATCTCTATAGATCTTAATGCTCAATATGTAAGAAACTTCACCGAGGTCTTTCTTTGGAAAATTCCTTTCAAACACTCCTTTATGCTTTGCAGAATAATTCTACATTATTTCCGATTAACAATATGTCATACACATATACTTATCAGAAATGCTGTAGTGCTCCTACTCACTTTCTTGTAAATACAGGCTTCACCGCAAGTCTGTATAAAACTATATGCTTTGATCAACTTATCAAAGCGTATATTCCAACTCCGAGATGCTTGCACCAGTCCATAGATAGATCGCTGGAGCTTGCATATTTTGTTAGCACCTTTAGGATTGACAAAACCTTCTGGTTGTATCATATACAACTCTTCTTTAATAAATCTTTTAAGGAATGCAGTTTTGTTTATCCATTTGCCAGATTTCATAAAATGCGGCAATTGCTAACATGATTCGGACAGACTTAAGCATATATACGAGTGAGAAACTCTCATCATAGTCAACACCTTGAACTTGTCGAAAACCTTTTGCGACAATTCTAGCTTTGTAGATAGTAACACTACTATCAGTGTCCGTTTTCCTCTTGAAGATCCATTTATTCTCAATTGCTTGCCGATCATCGGGCAAGTCAACCAAAGTCCATACTTTGTTCTCATACATGGATCCCATCTCAGATTTCATGGCCTCAAGCCATTTTGCGGAATCTGGGCTCACCATCGCTTCTTCATAGTTCGTAGGTTCGTCATGGTCAAGTAGCATGACCTCCAGAACAGGATTACCGTACCACTCTGGTGCGGATCTCACTCTGGTTTACCTACGAGATTCGGTAGTAACTTGATCTGAAGTTACATGATCATCATCATTAGCTTCCTCACTAATTGGTGTAGTAGTCACAGGAACAGATTTCTGTGATGAACTACTTTCCAATAAGGGAGAAGGTATAATTACCTTATCAAGTTTCTACTTTCCTCCCACTCACTTCTTTCGAGAGAACCTCCTTCTCTAGAAAGGATCCATTCTTAGCAACGAATGTCTTGCCTTTGGATCTGTGATAGAAGGTGTACCTAATAGTAACTTTTTGGGTATCCTATGAAGACACACTTTTCCGATTTGGGTTTGAGCTTATCAGGATGAAACTTTTTCACATAAGCATTGCAACCCCAAACTTTAAGAAACGACAACTTTGGTTTCTTGCCAAACCACAGTTCATACGGTGTCGTCTCAACAGATTTAGATGGTGCCCTTTTAATGTGAATGCAGCTGTCTCTAATGCATAACCCCAAAACGATAGTGGTAGATCGGTAAGAGACATCATAGATTGCACTATATCCAATAAAGTACGGTTATGACGTTCGGACACACCATTATGCTGTGGTGTTCCATGTGGCATGAGTTTGTGAAACTATTCCACATTGTTTTTAATTGAAGACCAAACTCATAACTCAAATATTTGTCTCTGTGATCAGATCGTAGAAACTTTATTTTCTTGTCACGATGATTTTCCACTTCACTCTGAAATTCTTTGAACTTTTCAAATGTTTCAGACTTATGTTTCATCAAGTAGATATACCCATATCTGCTCAAATCATCTGTGAAGTTTAGAAAATAACGATACTTGCCATGAGCCTTAACACTCATCGGACGGCATACATTAGTATGTATTTTTTCTAATAAGTCAGTTGCTCGCTCCGGAGAACGGAGTCTTAGTCATCTTGCCCATGAGGCATGGTTCGCAAGCATCAAGTGATTCATAATCAAGTGATTCCAAAATCCCATCAGCATGGAGTTTCTTCATGCGCTTTACACCAATATGACCTAAACGGCAGTGCTACAAATAAGTTGCACTATCATTATTAACTTTGCATCTTTTGGTTTCAATATTTATGATTATGTGTATCACTACGATCGAGATCCAACGAACTATTTTCATTGGGTGTGTAACTATATAAGGTTTTATTCATGTAAACAGAACAACAATTTATTCTCTTACTTAAATGAATAACCGTATTACAATAAACATGATCAAATCATATTCATGCTTAACGCAAACACCAAATAACACTTATTCAGGTTCAACACTAATCCCGAAAGTATAGGGAGTGTGCGATGATGATCATATAAATCTTGGAACCACTTCCAACACACATCGTCACTTCATCCTTAACTAGTTTCTGTTTATTCTGCAACTCCCGTTTCGAGTTACTAATCTTAGCAACTGAACTAGTATCAAATACTGAGGGGTTGCTATAAACACTAGTAAAGTACACATCAATAACATGTATATCAAATATACTTATGTTCACTTTGCCATCCTTCTTATCTGCCAATCACTTGGGGTAGTTCCGCTCCAGTGACCAGTCCCTTTGCAGTAGAAACACTTAGTCTCAGGCTTAGGACCAGACTTGGGCTTCTTCACTTGAGCAGCAACTTGCTTGCTGTTCTTCTTGAAGTTCCCCTTCTTCCCTCTGCCCTTTTCTTGAAACTAGTGGTCTTGTCTACCATCAACACTTGATGTTTTTCTAGATTTCTACCTTCGTCAATTTCCGCATTACGAAGAGCTTGGGAATCGTTTCCGTTATCCCTTGCATATCATAGTTCATCACGAAGTTCTACTAACTTGGTGATGGTGACTAGAGAATTCTGTCAATCACTATATTATCTGGAAGATTAACTCCCACTTGATCCAAGCGATTGTAGTACTCAGACAATCTGAGCACATGCTCACTAGTTGAGCGATTCTCCTCCATCTTTTAGCTATAGAACTTGTTGGAGACTTCATATCTCTCAACTCGGGTATTTGCTTGAAATATTAACTTCAACTCCTGGAACATCTCATATGCTCCATGACGTTCAAAACGTCTTTGAAGTCCCGATTCTAAGCCATTAAGCATGGTGCACTAAACTATCAAGTAGTCATCATATTGAGCTAGCCAAACGTTCATAACGTCTGCATCTGCTCCTGCAATAGGTCCGTCACCTAACGGTGCATCAAGGACATAATTCTTCTGTGCAGCAATGAGGATAAACCTCAGATCACGGATCCAATCCGCATCATTGCTACTAACATCTTTCAACACAATTTTCTCTAGGAACATATCAAAATAAACACAGGGAAGCAACAACGCGAGCTATTGATCTACAACATAATTTGCAAAATACTACCAGGACTAAGTTCATGATAAATTTAAGTTCAGTTAATCATATTACTTAAGAACTCCCACTTAGATAGACATCCCTCTAATCCTCTAAGTGATCACGTGATCCAAATCAACTAAACCATGTCCGATCATCACGTGAGATGGAGTAGTTTCATTGGTGAACATCACTATGTTGATCATATCTACTATATGATTCACGCTCGACCTTTCGGTCTCCGTGTTCCGAGGCCATATCTGTATATGCTTGGCTCGTCAAGTATAACCTGAGTATTCCGCGTGTGCAACTATTTTGCACTCGTTGTATTTGAACGTAGAGCCTATCACACCCGATCATCACGTGGTGTCTCAGCACGAAGAACTTTCGCAACGGTGCATACTTAGGGAGAACACTTCTTGATAATTAGTGAGAGATCATCTTATAATGCTACCGTCAATCAAAGCAAGATAAGATGCATAAAAGATAAACATCACATGCAATCAATATAAGTGATATGATATGGCCATCATCATCTTGTGCTTGTGATCTCCATCTCCGAAGCACCTTTGTGATCACCATCGTCACCGGCGCGACACCTTGATCTTCATCGTAGCATCGTTGTCGTCTCGCCAAGCTTGTGCTTCCACGACTATCGCTACCGTTTAGTGATAAAGTAAAGCATTACAGCATGATTGCATTGCATACAATAAAGCGACAACCATATGGCTCCTGCCAGTTGCCGATAACTCGGTTACAAAACATTATCATCTCATACAATAAAATTTAGCATCATGTCTTGACCATATCACATCACAACATGCCCTGCAAAAACAAGTTAGACGTCCTCTACTTTGTTGTTGCAAATTTTACGTGGCTGCTACGGGCTTAAGCAAGAACCAATCTTACCTACGCATCAAAACCACAACGATAGTTTGTCAAGTTGGTGCTGTTTTAACCTTCGCAAGGACCGGGCGTAGCCACACTCAGTTCAACTAAAGTTGGAGAAACTGTCACCCGCAAGCCACCTATGTGCAAAGCACGTCGGGAGAACCGGTCTCGCGTAAGCGTACACGTAATGTCGGTCCGGGCCGCTTCGTCCAACAATACCGCCGAACCAAAGTATGACATGCTGGTAAGCAGTATGACTTATATCGCCCACAACTCACTTGTGTTCTACTCGTGCATATAACATCAACATATAAAACCTAGGCTCGGATGCCACTGTTGGGTTTCGTAGTAATTTCAAAAAATTTCCTACGCTCACGCAAGATCATAGTGATGCATAGCAACGAGAGAGGAGAGTATGATCTATGTACCTTATAGATCGCAACCGAAGAGTTTGGTTGATGTAGTCGTACGTCTTCACGGCCCGACCGATCAAGCACCGAAACTACGGTACCTCCGAGTTCTAGCACACGTTCAGCTCGATGACGATCCCCGGACTCCGATCCAGCAAAGTGTCGGGGAAGAGTTCCGTCAGCATGACGGCGTGGTGACAATCTTGATGTACTACTGCAGCAGGGCTTCGCCTAAACTCCGCTACAATATTATCGAGGACTATGGTGGAAGGGGGGCACCGCACACGGCTAAGAATAAGATCACGTGGATCAACTTGTGTCTTTCTGGGGTGCCCCTGCCTCCGTATATAAAGGACTAAAGGGAGGGGGTGCGGCCGGCCTAGGAGAGGCGCTCCAGGAGAGTCCTACTCCCTCTGGGAGTAGGATTCCCCCCCCCAATCCTAGTTGGAATAGGATTCGCGGATGGGGGGAAGAGAGAGAGAGGGTGGCCGGCCCCCTCTCCTTGTCCTATTTGGACCAAGGGAGGGGAGGGGCGCGCAGCCCACTTTGGGCAGCCCCTTCTCTTTTCCACTAAGGCCCACTATGGCCCATCTAGCTCCCGGGGGGTTCCGGTAACCTCCCGGTACTCCGGTAAAATCCCGATTTCACCCGAAACACTTCCGATATCCAAACATAGGCTTCCAATATATCAATCTTTATGTCTCGACCATTTCACTCCTCGTCATTTCCGTGATCACATCCGGGACTCCAAACAAACTTCGGTACATCAAAATGCATAAACTCATAATATAACTGTCATCGTAACCTTAAGCGTGCGGACCCTACGGGTTCGAGAACAATGTAGACATGACCGAGACATGTCTCCGGTCAATAACCAATAGCGGAACCTGGATGCTCATATTGGCTCCTACATATTCTATGAAGATCTTTATCGGTCAGACCACATAACAACATACGTTGTTCCCTTTGTCATCGGTATGTTACTTGCCGGAGATTCGATCGTCGGTATTCCAATACCTAGTTCAATCTCGTTACCGGAAAGTCTCTTTACTCGTTCTGTAATACATCATCCCGCAACTAACTCACTAGTTGCAATGCTTGCAAGGCTTAAGTGATGTGCATTACCGAGAGGGCCCAGAGATACCTCTCCGACAATCGGAGTGACAAATCCTAATCTCGAAGTACGCCAACCCAACATGTACCTTTGGAGACACCTGTAGAGCTCCTTTATAATCACCCAGTTACGTTGTGACGTTTGGTAGCACACAAAGTGTTCCTCCGGCAAACGGGAGTTGCATAATCTCATAGTCATAGGAACATGTATAAGTCATGAAGAAAGCAATAGCAACATACTAAACGATCGGGTGCTAAGCTAATGGAATGGGTCATGTCAATCAGATCATTCATCTAATGATGTGATCCCATTAATCAAATAACAACTCTTATCTTTGATTAACGAGCTAGTCAAGTAGAGGCATACTAGTGACACCCTGTTTGTCTATGTATTCACACATGTATTATGTTTCCGGTTAATACAATTCTAGCATGAATAATAAACATTTATCATGAAATAAGGAAATAAACAATAACTTTATTATTGCCTCTAGGGCATATTTCCTTCACCCGTGTCCAACCCCTTGGTCACATTGAGCTCATTATGATGATGCATTACCGAGTGGGCCCAGAGATACCTCTCCGTCATACGGAGTGACAAATCCCAGTCTCGATTCGTGCCAACCCAACAGACACTTTCGGAGATACCTGTAATGTACCTTTATAGTCACCCAGTTACGTTGTGATGTTTGGCACACCCAAGGCACTCCTATGGTATCCGGGAGTTGCACAATCTCATGGTCTAAGGAAATGATACTTGACATTCAGAAAAGCTACAGCAAACGAACTACACGATCTTTGAGCTAAGCTTAGGATTGGGTCTTGTCCATCACATCATTCTCCTAATGATGTGATCCCGTTATCAATGACATCCCCATGTCCATAGCCAGGAAACCATGACTATCTGTTGATCAACGAGCTAGTAAACTAGAGGCTCACTAGGGACACATTGTGGTCTATGTATTCACACATGTATTACGATTTCCGGATAATACAATTATAGCATGAATAATAGACAATTATCATGAACAAGGAAATATAATGATCATTTTATTATTGCCTCTAGGGCATATTTCCAACAGTCTCCCACTTGCACTAGAGTCAATCATCTAGTTACATTGTGATTAATCGAACACCCATGGAATTCTGGTGTTGATCATGTTTTGCCCTAGGGAGAGGTTTAGTCAACGGATCTGCTACATTCAGGTCCGTATGTACTTTACAAATCTCTATGTCTCCATTTTGAACATTTTCACGAATGGAGTTGAAGCGACGCTTGATGTGCCTTGTCTTCTTGTGAAACCTGGGCTCCTTGGCAAGTGCAATAGCTCCAGTGTTGTCACAAAAGAGTTTGATTGGCCCCGACGCATTGGGTATGACTCCTAGGTCGGTGATGAACTCCTTCACCCAGATTGCTTCATGTGCTGCCTCCGAGGCTGCCATGTACTCCGCTTCACATGTAGATCCCGCCACGACGCTCTGTTTGCAGCTGCACCAGCTCACTGCTCCACCATTCAACATATACACGTATCCGGTTTGTGACTTAGAGTCATCCAGATCTGTGTCGAAGCTAGCGTCGACGTAACCCTTTACGACGAGCTCTTCGCCACCTCCATAAACGAGAAACATATCCTTGGTCCTTTTCAGGTACTTCAGGATGTTTTAGACCGCTGTCCAGTGTTTCTTGCCGGGATTACTTTGGTACCTACCTACCAAACTTACGGCAAGGTTTACATCAGGTCTGGTACACAGCATGGCATACATAATAGACCCTATGGCTGAGGCATAGGGGATGACACTCATCTCTTCTATATCTTCTGCCGTGGTCGGGCATTGAGCCGTGCTCAATCGCACACCTTGCAATATAGGCAAGAACCCCTTCTTGGACTGATCCATATTGAACTTCTTCAATATCTTGTCAAGGTACGTACTTTGTGAAAGACCGATGAGGCGTCTCGTTCTATCTCTATAGATCTTGATGCCTAATATATAAGCAACTTCTCCAAGGTCCTTCATTGAAAAACACTTGGTTCAAATAGGCCTTTATGCTTTCCAAGAATTCTATATCATTTCCCATCAACAGTATGTCATCCACATATAATATGAGAAATGCTACAGAGCTCCCACTCACTTTCTTGTAAACACAGGCTTCTCCATAAGTCTGCATAAACCCAAACGCTTTGATCATCTCATCAAAGTGAATGTTCCAACTCCGAGATGCTTGCACCAGCCCATAGATTGAGCGTTGGAGCTTGCACACCTTGTTAGCATTCTTAGGATCGACAAAACCTTCCGGCTGCATCATATACAATTCTTCCTTAAGAAAGCCGTTAAGGAATGCCGTTTTGACGTCCATTTGCCATATCTCATAATCATAGAATGCGGCAATTGCTAACATGATTCGGACGGACTTCAGCTTCGCTACGGGTGAGAAAGTCTCATCGTAGTCAACCCCTTAAACTTGTCGATAACCCTTAGCGACAAGTCGAGCCTTATAGATGGTCACATTACCATCCGTGTCTGTCTTCTTCTTAAAGATCCATTTATTTTCTATGGCGCGCCGATCTTCGGGCAAGTCAGTCAAAGTCCATACTTTGTTTTCATACATGGATTCTATCTCGGATTTCATGGCTTCTAGCCATTTGTCGGAATCCGGGCCCGCCATCGCTTCTTCATAGTTCGAAGGTTCACTGTTGTCTAACAACATGATTTCCAAGACAGGGTTGCCGTACCACTCTGGTGCGGAACGTGTCCTTGTGGACCTACGAAGTTCAGTAGCAACTTGATCTGAAGTTTCATGATCATCATCATCAACTTCCTCTCTAGTCGGTGCAGGCACCTCAAGAACATTTTCTTGAGCTGCGCCACTTACCGATTCAAGAGGTAATACTTCATCAAGTTCTACCTTCCTCCCACTTATTTCTTTCGAGAGAAACTCTTTCTCTAGAAAGGACCCATTCTTGGCAACAAAGATCTTGCCTTCGGATCTGAGGTAGAAGGTATACCCAACAGTTTCTTTTGGGTATCCTATGAAGACGCATTTTTCCGACTTGGGTTCGAGCTTTTCAGGTTGAAGTTTCTTTGACATAAGCATCGCATCCCCAAACTTTTAGAAACAACAGCTTAGGTTTCTTCCCAAGCCATAATTCATACGGTGTCGTCTCAACGGATTTCGACGGAGCCCTATTTAAAGTGAATGCGGCAGTCTCTAAAGCATAGCCCCAAAATGATAGCGGTAAATCGGTAAGAGACATCATAGATCGCACCATATCTAATAGAGTGCGATTACGATGTTCGGACACACCATTACGCTGAGGTGTTCCAGGCGGCGTGAGTTGTGAAACTATTCCACATTTTCTTAAGTGTGTGCCAAATTCATGACTCAAGTATTCTCCCCCACGATCTGATCGCAAGAACTTGATTTTCCTGTCACGTTGATTCTCAACCTCACTCTGAAATTCCTTGAACTTTTCAAAGGTCTCAGACTTGTGTTTCATTAAGTACACATACCCATATCTACTCAAGTCATCAGTGAGGGTGAGAACATAACGATAGCCACCGCGAGCCTCAAGACTCATTGGACCGCACACATCAGTATGTATGATTTCCAATAAGTTGGTTGCTCGCTCCATTGTTCCTGAGAACGGAGTCTTGGTCATTTTACCCATGAGGCATGGTTCGCACGTGTCAAATGATTCGTAATCAAGAGACTCTAAAAGTCCATCTGCATGGAGCTTCTTCATGCGTTTGACACCTATGTGACCAAGGCGGCAGTGCCACAAGTATGTGGGACTATCATTATCAACCTTACATATTTTGGTATTCACACTATGAATATGTGTAGCATTACGCTCGAGATTCATTAAGAATAAACCATTCACCATCGGAGCATGACCATAAAACATATCTCTCATATAAATAGAACAACCATTATTCTCGGATTTAAATGAGTAGCCATCTCGAATTAAACGAGATCCTGATACAATGTTCATGCTCAAAGCTGGCACTAAATAACAATTATTGAGATTTAAAACTAATCCCATAGGTAAATGTAGAGGTAGCATGCCGACGGCGATCACATCGACCTTGGAACCATTCCCGACGCACATCGTCACCTCGTCCTTCGCCAGTCTCCGCTTATTCCGCAGCTCCTGCTTTGAGTTACAAATGTGAGCAACCGCATCGGTATCAAATAACCAGGAGCTACTACGAGTACTGGTAAGGTACACATCAATTACATGTATATCACATATACCTTTCGTGATGCCGGCCTTTTTGTCCGCTAAGTATTTGGGGCAGTTCCGCTTCCAGTGACCACTTCCCTTGCAATAAAAACACCCAGTCTTGGGCTTCGGTCCATTCTTTGGCTTCTTCCCAGCAGCTTGCTTACTGGGCGCGGCAACTCCCTTGCCGTCCTTCTTGAAGTTCTTCTTACCCTTGCCTTTCTTGAACTTAGTGGTTTTATTCACCATCAACACTTGATGTTCCTTTTTGACTTCTACCTCTGCTGATTTCAGCATTGCAAATACTTCAGGAATGGTCTTTTCCATCCCCTGCATATTGAAGTTCATCACAAAGCTCTTGTAGCTCGGTGGAAGCGACTGAAGGATTCTGCCAATGACCGCGTCATCCGGGAGATTAACTCCCAGCTGAGTCAAGCGGTTATGCAACCCAGACATTTTGAGTATGTGCTCACTGACAGAACTATTTTCCTCCATCTTACAGCTGAAGAACTTGTCGGAGACTTCATATCTCTCGACCCGGGCATGAGCTTGAAAAACCATTTTCAGCTCTTCGAACATCTCATATGCTCCGTGTCTCTCAAAACGCTTTTGGAGCCCCGGTTCTAAGCTGTAAAGCATACCGCACTGAACGAGGGAGTAATCATCAGCACGTGTCTGCCAAGCGTTCATAACGTCTTGGTTCTGTGGGACGGGTGCGTCACCTAGCGGTGCTTCTAGGACATAATCTTTCTTGGCAGCTATGAGGATGATCCTCAGGTTCCGGACCCAGTCCGTATAGTTGCTGCCATCATCTTTCAGCTTGGTTTTCTCTAGGAACGCGTTGAAGTTGAGGACAACGTGGGCCATTTGATCTACAAGATATATTGTAAAGATTTTAGACTAAGTTCATGATAATTAAGTTCATCTAATCAAATTATTAAATGAACTCCCACTCAGATAGACATCCCTCCAGTCATCTAAGTATAACATGATCCGAGTTAACTAGGCCGTGTCCGATCATCACGTGAGACGGACTAGTCAACATCGGTGAACATCTTCATGTTGATCGTATCTTCTGTACGACTCATGCTCAACCTTTCGATCTTCTGTGTTCCGAGGCCATGTCTGTACATGCTAGGCTCGTCAAGTCAACCTAAGTGTATTGCGTGTGTAAATCTGTTTTACACCCGTTGTATTCGAACGTTAGAATCTATCACACCCGATCATCACATGGTGCTTCGAAACAACGAACCTTCACAATGGTGCACAGTTAGGGGGAGCACTTTCTTGAAATTATTACGAGGGATCATCTTATTTAAGCTACCGTCGTTCTAAGCAAATAAGATGTAAAACATGATAAACATCACATGCAATCAAATAGTGACGTGATATGGCCAATATCATTTGCTCCTTTGATCTCCATATTCGGGGCTCCATCACTAGTAGAAAAGGGTCAAATGTGAAGCACATTAGTGCCGGTTTGAATTTGAGCCGGCACTAATGGTACCATTAGTGCCGGTTCGAACGACTATGCATTAATGCCGGTTCGTGTTGAACCTTTAGTACCGGTTCGTGCCACGAACCGGTACTAAAGGGGTGATGGCAGGCTGGCGTCAGGCTGGGGCCCCACGATCACCTTTAGTACCGGTTCATGGCACGAACCGGTACTAAAGGGCTAACCTTTAGTACCGGTTTGTGCCACGAATCGGTACTAAAGGGGTCTGGCCTATAGTACCGGTTTGTGACACAAACCGGCACTATAGGGCAATTTTCAAACTCTACCCCCCCCCCCCCCCCGTGTGTCGCCATTTCAGTTCTGAAAAAATCAAAAGAAAATGATAAAAACTTCAAAAAATAAAATCCTTCGAGAGGTAGTTATATTACTACATCTACTAGTTAGGAAAATTTGAAAACTTAAATTTGGACATGTTTTGCAAAAAGTGTAGGGAAAATGTAAAATGGCTATAACTTTTGCATATGATGTCGGAAAAAAACATATAATATATCAAAAAATTCAGCATGAAAATCCGCATCCAGTGGAGACGGCCTATGGCCTGTTTGCAATTTTTTAGAATCCTCAAATTCCAAAAAGAAAAAAAGATATGGTCAAATTTAAGTTTTTTAATTTTTTTTGTTAAATCTGGTCAAACTACTAATTCAAGAAGTATTAATGTTACTACATAATTATTCAAGAATATTAGTGTTACTAAATAATTATTTCAATTTTTTGAATTTTGGTCAAATCTAGTCAAACTATGGTCAAACTGTGGTCAAACTATGGTCAAACTTATTCAAGAAATATTAGTGTTACTAAATAATTACTGTTTTTTAGAATAATAGTTTCAAACTCAAATAGTGAAATGTGTGGCTTCATGCTCAAGCTAAACTCCTGAGGGTTAATAGGATTGGCATCTTACTATTGTCACGAAAACAACAAGTGCATACTTGGAAATGAAGGAGAATAGAACTTGAAAGTTAAGCGTGCTCGGGCTAGAGTAGTGAGAGGGATGGGTGACCGATCGGGCATTTAGATGATTTGGAATGAGTGATCCACACTTGAGTAGTTAAGAGAGGTGATTAGAGACTAAATCACGAAATAATTCAGAAAAATTAAAAATTGAAAAAAAATAATCAAAAAAATTCCAAAATTTTCAAATTTTTTTTCAAAAAAAACCTTTAGTACCGGTTGGTAAGGTCCCCCATACCAGGGCGTGAGCTCACGCCACGTGGTGGCACTTTAGTGCCGGTTCGTGCCGAACCGGTACTAAAGGGGGGGGGCCTTTAGTGCCCACCATTTAGTGCCGGTTATGGAACCGGCACTAAAGGCCCTTACGAACCGGTTTTAAAGCTCCATTTTCTACTAGTGCATGATCATCGTTGTCACCGGCATGACACCATGATCTCCATCATCGTATCTTCTTGAAGTTGTCTCGTCATCTATTACTTCTACTACTATGGCTAACGCTTTAGCAATAAAGTAAAGTAATTACATGACGTTTATGTTGACACGCAGGTCATAAATAAATAAAGACAACTCCTATGGCTCCTGCCGGTTGTCATACTCATCGACATGCAAGTCGTGATTCCTATTACAAGAACATGATCAATCTCATACATCACATATATCATTCATCATTCATCACAACCTTTGGCCATATCACATCACAAAACACTTGCTGCAAAAACAAGTTAGACGTCCTCTAATTGTTGTTGCAAGTTTTTACGTGGCTGCTATAGGTTTCTAGCAAGAACGTTTCTTACCTACGCCAAAACCACAACGTGAATTGCCAATTTCTATTTACCCTTCATAAGGACCCTGTTCATCGAATCCGATCCGACTAAAGTGGGAGAGACAGACACCCGCCAGCCACCTTATGCAACTAGTGCATGTCAGTCGGTGGAACCGGTCTCACGTAAGCGTACGTGTAAGGTTGGTCCGGGCCGCTTCATCCCACGATGCCGCCGAATCAAGATAAGACTAGTAACGGCAAGAAAATTGAAAATATCAACGCCCACAACTACTTTGTGTTCTACTCGTGCATAGTAACTACACATAGACCTAGCTCATGATGCCATTGTTGGGGATCGTAGCAGAAATTAAAAAAAATTCTACGCATCACCAAGATCAATCTATGGAGTATTCTAGCAACGAGGGGAATAGGAGTGCATCTACATGCCCTTGTAGATCGCGAGCGGAAGCGTTCAAGTGAACGGGGATGATGGAGTCGTACTCGCCGTGATCCAAATCACCGATGACCAAGTGCCGAAGGGACAGCACCTCCGCGTTCAACACACGTACGGTTGGGAAGACGTCTCCTCCTTCTTGATCCAGCAAGGGGGAAGGAGAGGTTGATGAAGATCCAGCAGCACGATGGCGTGGTGATGGATGCAGCAGGATCCCGGCAGGGCTTCGCCAAGCACAAGCGGGGAGGAGAGGTGTTACGGAGGGAGAGGGAGACGCCAAGAGCAAGGTGCGGCTGCCCTCCCTTCCACTATATATAGGGGCTAGGGGGGCGCATGCCCCCTTGGAGATCCCATCTAAAAGGGGTGGGGGCGGCCCCTGGGGGCAACGGCCCCCTTAGGGTTTCCAACCAGGGGGCATGCCCCCTCGGGGGGCAACGGCCCCCTAGGGTTTCCAACCCTAGGCGCCTTGGGCCCTTGGGTGGGGCGCACCAGCCCATCAGGGGCTGGTTCCAACGCCACTTCAGCCCATGGGGCCCTCCAGGATAGGTGGCCCCATCCGGTGGACCCCCGGGACCCTTCCGGTGGTCCCGGTACAATACCGGTAACCCCCGAAACCTTCCCGCTGGCTGAAACTGGACTTCCTATACATAAATCTTTACCTCCGGACCATTCCGGAACTCCTCGTGACGTCCGGGATCTCATCCGAGACTCCGAACAACTTTCAAGTTACTGCATACTAATATGAGGGTGTCTGGGTTGCCATATGAGCCTTACACTAGGCACGAGGTAGCCATAGTTCAGGCCATGGGGGCTCCAGGGAGAGTGTGTCGCCATACCGGATGACCTTTCCCTCGAGAGATCCTCTTCCCTGGTCCGTCCGTGTATAATTCAGGTAACCCGATAACCGATATCTGCTTGGCGAATCTCTGGACCGTCCTACTAACATTAAATCTTTCTCCGGTACCAGGTCCAGGTAAGCAAGCTCGCGCGGTGACGTCGCGGAGAAATACCTCTATCCGAGACTACCCCGTAACAACGTCAAGTTACTCACCTGGCATTAGCATGAGAATCTCTACAAGGAGGGGTGTCTACCGAACATTAAGTCGTAGTAGACCGCTAACCGGTGTTGATCGGAGTAGACCACGCAGACGAACTAGTACCGATTTACAGACCTCATCCGGGGCTGGAAGAAGCGAGTATCAGCCGGGATCCTGGCCCATATCTCTCTATCGTGTTGACTTCCGGACAGCTCGATTGAGTGAAAAGCTCACAGATGCACCACTGATGTCATGAAGGGAGTTTAAATACAATCATCGTATACAGACTTACTCGTTGCTCAAACGTGTACATTAACTTGTCTCGAGACTCGATCGTCGGGTTATCCCAATATCTCTTTTCAAGGCGTAGGTATCTCGTTACAACGTTCTGGGCTCAAACTGATAACATCGTCCATAAGCAGCCACGCTATAAGAATCGTGTCGAGACAAAACAATCCTTGGATGCAAGACGTTCTAAACTAGGCTCATTATGATGATGTCTAGTTACCGAGAGTGGCAGAGTGAGATGATGTGATGTGATCATATGGCCAAGTATAAGAGTTGGTACGAAAGTCCACATGGCTTATCGAGAGATGTACTATGAGTGTGATGCCAGTACTGCCAGCATATAGATCAGACATCGTTCTTCGGTAGATTAACGCGACATCAGCTGAACTTGTTACGTTTACTCACGATAAGCCTCCAGATTGAGCTGATTGTGAACGTTGGACAACCAGGCACAGCCATAGGAGTTGTCTTTATCCTTCACTCAATGCAACTCCCGGTACGCGTGCAGTGTCCAGAACATGAGAATTGCGATCAATCGTCATTGGTCATAGTACTATGTGTAACAGCGCTCTACTTACATTGCATAGAAGCGTTAGCACAAGCTACGCATGAAAAGCTGAAGCTAAACGAGAATATCTATTGAATCGACGAGCATAAGCTTAGCGAAAGTAAGAGGTTCATCGATGTCAGTATGCACGATCATGGTGTCATGCCTGGTGCAATAACGTAGTGAGTGATCCAGCTCGCTGTATATCAGAAGTGGAGAATCAAAATGGGAACAACTTTAAAACCGGTCCATCTGTACCGGTAGCCTAGAACTATCTCAATATGGCACTTCGTGTGATCCACTAACAGGCTGGTCAACACTCACTAGAGGACTCACTATGGTGGAGCGCAACATAATGGATGTAGTCGTATCCTCACACATGTCTTAACGTAGTACTCCGAGAGAGTTCGACATCTATCCGCGAAACACATAGGGTCACAGTAACAATGATTGCATCTGAACAAGGAAATAAAATATCATATCTATATTATTGCGCGCCCCACTGAGGGTGCGCATTTCCAAAGGATTTGAGCCTCACAGGAACTCTAGTTATGGGACGGCACACCTTACGCATGCACAGTCTACATAAACCCTCTGACAGTAGTAGTCTTATTGTTGAAATCCGGAATGCAAGTTTGTATAGTGATCCCATGACCAAGCTCGAGCTTCAATGATACTCGTCAAAGTGACCAGTCCAGGATAATTTAACCTACAAAGACCCCAATGATGCCACTCGGACGACCGTGGCAGACGCTCTCACCACCTTTTACTAAGCTTCTGCATTACGAAGAGTGAAGTCATATTATATGTGAGGAAATGACAAAAGGTACAATTTATATGGGATGAGTCGAGATAACCACTTCTCTCCCATTGGTTTAATCAACACGTCTCTATGCACATATGGACGTCTTGGAAGCTTTGAAGGACCACGCAGCCACACTTTCCCTCTGGAAGTAGTGCTGATAGTCGAACCGCTCGGTTGCGAGCCGCTCACCTCGTGGTGCTCTGTCACCCCGAGGGTCCATCCCCACTCAGAAACCTGATGAACAACCAGCCTCCTCTCGGCGCGGCGTTCCTCTCTCACCACCGCCTCCTCATCCTCCACCTACCTCCTTTCAATTCGCTCTGTCACTCCTCCGTGACATATCAGTCTATATGCGATGACCATACCTATTACTAGAATTTAATTGATATAGAGAGCCTCTCACATCTCGTCCCTACCTCCTTTAATTGCTACTTTGGAGTCATTCGGCATCAACTTACTGTTTTCCTACTCCCGCTGAATAGAGGCACGAGACTAGCACTTGATATTAGAGAGGGAACACGAGAGTAGATTATTCAGACAGGCTAATATTTCTTGAATAAGTTTGACCATAGTTTACAGGACTTCTGTAACTAACTTGACCATAGTTTGACCATAGTTTGACCAGATTTGACCAAAATTCAAAAAATTGAAATAATTATTTAGTAACACTAATATTCTTGAATAATTATGTAGTAACATTAATACTTCTTGAATTAGTAGTTTGACCAGATTTAACAAAAAAAATTAAAAAACTTAAATTTGACCATATCTTTTTTTCTTTTTGGAATTTGAGGATTCTAAAAAATTGCAAACAGGCCATAGGCCGTCTCCACTGGATGCGGATTTTCATGCTGAATTTTTTGATATATTATATGTTTTTTTCCGACATCATATGCAAAAGTTATAGCCATTTTACATTTTCCCTACACTTTTTGCAAAACATGTCCAAATTTAAGTTTTCAAATTTTCCTAACTAGTAGATGTAGTAATATAACTACCTCTCGAAGGATTTTATTTTTTGAAGTTTTTATCATTTTCTTTTGATTTTTTCAGAACTGAAATGGCGACACACGGGGGGGGGGGGGGGGTAGAGTTTGAAAATTGCCCTATAGTGCCGGTTTGTGTCACAAACCGGTACTATAGGCCAGACCCCTTTAGTACCGATTCGTGGCACAAACCGGTACTAAAGGTTAGCCCTTTAGTACCGGTTCGTGCCATGAACCGGTACTAAAGGTGATCGTGGGGCCCCAGCCTGACGCCAGCCTGCCATCACCCCTTTAGTACCGGTTCGTGGCACGAACCGGTACTAAAGGTTCAACACGAACCGGCATTAATGCATAGTCGTTCGAACCGGCACTAATGGTACCATTAGTGCCGGCTCAAATTCAAACCGGCACTAATGTGCTTCACATTTGACCCTTTTCTACTAGTGATGGAGCCCCGAATATGGAGATCAAAAGGAGCAAAATGATATTGGCCATATCATGTCACTATTTGATTGCATGTGATGTTTATCATGTTTTACATCTTATTTGCTTAGAACGACGGTAGCTTAAATAAGATGATCCCTCGAATAATTTCAAGAAAGTGTTCCCCCTAACTGTGCACCGTTGTGAAGGTTCGTTGTTTCGAAGCACCACGTGATGATCGGGTGTGATAGATTCTAACGTTCGAATACAACGGGTGTAAGCCAGATTTACACACGCAATACACTTAGGTTGACTTGACGAGCCTAGCATGTACAGACATGGCCTCGGAACACAGAAGACCGAAAGGTCGAGCATGAGTCGTATAGAAGATACGATCAACATGAAGATGTTCACCGATGTTGACTAGTCCGTCTCACGTGATGATCGGACACGGCCTAGTTAACTCGGATCATGTTATACTTAGATGACTGGAGGGATGTCTATCTGAGTGGGAGTTCATTGAATAATTTGATTAGATGAACTTAATTATCATGAACTTAGTCTAAAATCTTTACAATATGTCTTGTAGATCAAATGGCCCACGTTGTCCTCAACTTCAACGCGTTCCTAGAGAAAACCAAGCTGAAAGACGATGGCAGCAACTATACGGACTGGGTCCGGAACCTGAGGATCATCCTCATAGCTGCCAAGAAAGATTATGTCCTAGAAGCACCGCTAGGTGACGCACCCGTCCCACAGAACCAAGACGTTATGAACGCTTGGCAGACACGTGCTGATGATTACTCCCTCGTTCAGTGCGGCATGCTTTACAGCTTAGAACCGGGGCTCCAAAAGCGTTTTGAGAGACACGGAGCATATGAGATGTTCGAAGAGCTGAAAATGGTTTTTCAAGCTCATGCCCGGGTCGAGAGATATGAAGTCTCCGACAAGTTCTTCAGCTGTAAGATGGAGGAAAATAGTTCTGTCAGTGAGCACATACTCAAAATGTCTGGGTTGCATAACCGCTTGACTCAGCTGGGAGTTAATCTCCCGGATGACGCGGTCATTGACAGAATCCTTCAGTCGCTTCCACCGAGCTACAAGAGCTTTGTGATGAACTTCAATATGCAGGGGATGGAAAAGACCATTCCTGAAGTATTTGCAATGCTGAAATCAGCAGAGGTAGAAGTCAAAAAGGAACATCAAGTGTTGATGGTGAATAAAACCACTAAGTTCAAGAAAGGCAAGGGTAAGAAGAACTTCAAGAAGGACGGCAAGGGAGTTGCCGCGCCCGGTAAGCAAGCTGCTGGGAAGAAGCCAAAGAATGGACCCAAGCCCGAGACTGAGTGTTTTTATTGCAAGGGAAGTGGTCACTGGAAGCGGAACTGCCCAAATACTTTAGCGGGACAAGAAGGCGGGCATCACCAAGGATATATGTGATATACATGTATTGATGTGTACTTACAGTACTCGTAGTAAGCTCTGGTTATTTGATACCGGTGCGGTTGCGCTATTTGTAATCAAAAGCAGAGTCTGCGGAATAAGCGGACTGGCGAAGGACGAGGTGCCGATGTCGCGTCGGGAATGGTTCCAAGTCGATGTGATCGCCGTCGGCATGCTGACCTCTACATTTACCTACGGGATTAGTTTTAAACCTCAATAATTGTTATTTAGTGCCAGCTTTGAGCATGAACATTGTATCAGGATCTCGTTTAATTCGAGATGGCTACTCATTTAAATCCGAGAATAATGGTTGTTCTATTTATATGAGAGATATGTTTTATGGTCATGCTCCGACTGGTGAATGGTTTATTCTTAATGAATCTCGAGCGTAATGCTACACATATTCATAGTGTGAATACCAAAAGATGTAAGGTTGATAATGATAGTCCCACATACTTGTGGCACTGCCGCCTTGGTCACATAGGTGTCAAACGCATGAAGAAGCTCCATGCAGATGGACTTTTAGAGTCTCTTGATTACGAATCATTTGACACGTGCGAACCATGCCTCATGGGTAAAATGACCAAGACTCCGTTCTCAGGAACAATGGAGCGAGCAACCAACCTATTGGAAATCATACATACTGATGTGTGCGGTCCAATGAGTGTTGAGGCTGCGGTGGCTATCGTTATGTTCTCACCCTCACTGATGACTTGAGTAGATATGGGTATGTCTACTTAATGAAACACAAGTCTGAGACCTTTGAAAAGTTCAAGGAATTTCAGAGTGAGGTTGAGAATCAACGTGACAAGAAAATCAAGTTCTTGCGATCAGATCGTGGGGAGAATACTTGAGTCACGAATTTGGCACACACTTAAGATAAATGTGGAATAGTTTCACACTCAACTGCCGCCTGGAACACCTCAGCGTAATGGTGTGTCCGAACGTCGTAATCAGCACTCTATTAGATATGTGCGATCTAATGAATGTTCTCTTACCGATTTTACCGCTGTCCATTTTGGGGCTATGCTTTAGAGACCTGCCGCATTCACTTTAAAATAGGGCTGCGTCGAAATCCGTTGAGACGACACCGTAATGAATTATGGTTTGAGAAGAAACCTAAGCTGTCGTTTCTAAAAGTTTGGGGATGCGATGCTTATGTCAAGAAACTTCAACCAGAAAAGCTCGAACCCAAATCGGAAAATTGCGTCTTCATAGGATACCCTAAAGAAACTGTTGGGTATACCTTCTATCTCAGATCCGAAGGCAAGATCTTTTTCCAAGAATGGGTCCTTTCTAGAGAAAGAATTTCTCTCAAAAGAAATAAGTGGGAGGAAGGTAGAACTTGATGAAGTATTACCTCTTGAACCGGTAAGTGGCGCAGCTCAAGAAAATGTTCCTGTAAGGTGCCTGCACCGACTCTAGAGAGGAAGTTAATGATGATGATCATGAAACTTCAGATCAAGTTTGCTACTGAACTTCCGTAGGTCCACAAGGACACGTTCCGCACCAGAGTGGTACGGCAAACCTATCTTGGAAATCATGTTGTTAGACAACGGTGAACCTTTCGAACTATGAAGAAGCGATGGCGGGCCCGATTCCGAAAATGGCTAGAAGCCATGAATCCGAGATAGAATCCATGTAATGAAACAAAGTATGGACTTTGACTTGACTTGCCCGAAGATCGGCGAGCCATAGATAAATGGATTCTTTAAGAAGAAGACAGACACGGAATGTAATGTGACCATCCTATAAGGCTCGACTTTGTCGCTAAGGGTTATCGACAAGTTCAAGGGTTGACTACGAATGAGACTTCTCACCCGTAGCGAAGCTGAAGTCCGTCCGAATCATGTTAGCAATTGCCGCATTCTATGATTATGAGATATGGCAAATGGACGTCAAAACGGCATTCCTTAATGGTTTCCTTAAGGAAGAATTGTATATGATGCAGCCGGAAGGTTTTGTCGATCCTAAGAATGCTAACAAGGTGTGCAAGCTCCAACGCTCAAATCTATGGGCTGGTGCAAGCATCTCGGAGTTGGAACATTCACTTTGATGAGATGATCAAAGCGTTTGGGTTTATGCAGACTTATGGAGAAGCCTGTGTTTACAAGAAAGTGAGTGGGAGCTCTGTAGCATTTCTCATATTATATGTGGATGACATACTGTTGATGGGAAATGATATAGAATTCTTGGAAAGCATAAAGGCCTATTTGAACAAGTGTTTTTCAATGAAGGATCTTGGAGAAGCTGCTTATATATTAGGCATCAAGATCTATATAGGCATCAAGATATAGAAGAAGTTCAATATGGATCAGTGCCTGTATTGCAAGGTGTGCGATTGAGCACGGCTCAATGCCCGACCACGGCAGAAGATATAGAAGAGATGAGTGTCATCCCCTATGCCTCAGCCATAGGGTCTATTATGTATGCCATGCTGTTTACCAACCCTGATGTAAACCTTGCCGTAAGTTTGGTAGGTAGGTACCAAAGTAATCCCGGCAAGGAACACTGGACAGCGGTCAAAAACATCCTGAAGTACCTGAAAAGGACCAAGGATATGTTTCTCGTTTATGGAGGTGACGAAGAGCTCGTCGTAAAGGGTTACGTCGACGCTAGCTTCGACACAGATCTGGATGCCTCTAAGTAAAAAACCGGATACGTGTATATTTTGAATGGTGGGGCAGTAAGCTGGTGCAGTTGCAAGCAAAGCGTCATGGTGGGATCTACATGTGAAGTAGAATACATGGCAGCCTCGGAGGCAGCACAAGAAGCAATCTGGGTGAAGGAGTTCATCACCGACCTAGGAGTCAATACCCAATGCGTCGGGGCCAATCAAACTTTCTTTTGTGACAACACTGGAGCTATTGCACTTGCCAAGGAGCCCAGGTTTCACAAGAAGACAAGGCACATCAAGCGTCGCTTCAACTCCATTCGTGAAAATGTTCAAGATGGAGACATAGAGATTTGTAAAGTACATACGGACCTGAATGTAGCAGATCCGTTGACTAAACCTCTCCCTAGAGCAAAACATGATCAACACCAGAATTCCATGGGTGTTCGATTCATCACAATGTAACTAGATTATTGACTCTAGTGCAAGTGGGAGACTGTTGGAAATATGCCCTAGAGGCAATAATAAAATGATTATTATATTTCCTTGTTCATGATAATTGTCTATTATTCATGCTATAATTGTATTATCCGGATCGTAATACATGTGTGAATACATAGACCACAATGTGTCCCTAGTGAGCCTCTAGTTGACTAGCTCGTTGATCAACAGATAGTCATGGTTTCCTGGCTATGGACATGGATGTCATTGATAACGGGATCACATCATTAGGAGAATGATGTGATGGACAAGACCCAATCCTAAGCTTAGCTCAAAGATCGTGTAGTTCGTTTGCTGTAGCTTTTCTGAATGTCAAGTATCATTTCCTTAGACCATGAGATTGTGCAACTCCCGGATACCGTAGGAGTGCCTTGGGTGTGCCAAACGTCACAACGTAACTGGGTGACTATAAAGGTACATTACAGGTATCTCCGAAAGTGTCTGTTGGGTTGGCACGAATCGAGACTGGGATTTGTCACTCCGTGTAAACGGAGAGGTATCTCTGGGCCCACTCGGTAATGCATCATCATAATGAGCTCAATGTGACCAAGGGGTTGGACACGGGTGAAGGAAATATGCCCTAGAGGCAATAATAAAGTTATTGTTTATTTCCTTATTTCATGATAAATGTTTATTATTCATGCTAGAATTGTATTAACCGGAAACATAATACATGTGTGAATACATAGACAAACAGGGTGTCACTAGTATGCCTCTACTTGACTAGCTCGTTAATCAAAGATAAGAGTTGTTATTTGATTAATGGGATCACATCATTAGATGAATGATCTGATTGACATGACCCATTCCATTAGCTTAGCACCCGATCGTTTAGTATGTTGCTATTGCTTTCTTCATGACTTATACATGTTCCTATGACTATGAGATTATGCAACTCCCGTTTGCCGGAGGAACACTTTGTGTGCTACCAAACGTCACAACGTAACTGGGTGATTATAAAGGAGCTCTACAGGTGTCTCCAAAGGTACATGTTGGGTTGGCGTACTTCGAGATTAGGATTTGTCACTCCGATTGTCGGAGAGGTATCTCTGGGCCCTCTCGGTAATGCACATCACTTAAGCCTTGCAAGCATTGCAACTAGTGAGTTAGTTGCGGGATGATGTATTACAGAACGAGTAAAGAGACTTTCCGGTAACGAGATTGAACTAGGTATTGGAATACCGACGATCGAATCTCCGGCAAGTAACATACCGATGACAAAGGGAACAACGTATGTTGTTATGTGGTCTGACCGATAAAGATCTTCATAGAATATGTAGGAGCCAATATGAGCATCCAGGTTCCGCTATTGGTTATTGACCGGAGACATGTCTCGGTCATGTCTACATTGTTCTCGAACCCGTAGGGTCCGCACGCTTAAGGTTACGATGACAGTTATATTATGAGTTTATGCATTTTGATGTACCGAAGTTTGTTTGGAGTCCCGGATGTGATCACGGAAATGACGAGGAGTGAAATGGTCGAGACATAAAGATTGATATATTGGAAGCCTATGTTTGGATATCGGAAGTGTTTCGGGTGAAATCGGGATTTTACCGGAGTACCGGGAGGTTACCGGAACCCCCCGGGAGCTAGATGGGCCATAGTGGGCCTTAGTGGAAAAGAGAAGGGGCTGCCCAAAGTGGGCTGCGCGCCCCTCCCCTCCCTTGGTCCAAATAGGACAAGGAGAGGGGGCCGGCCACCCTCTCTCTCTCTTCCCCCCATCCGCGAATCCTATTCCAACTAGGATTGGGGGGGGGAATCCTACTCCCAGAGGGAGTAGGACTCTCCTGGAGCGCCTCTCCTAGGCCGGCCGCACCCCCTCCCTTTAGTCCTTTATATACGGAGGCAGGGGCACCCCAGAAAGACACAAGTTGATCCACGTGATCTTATTCTTAGCCGTGTGCGGTGCCCCCCTTCCACCATAGTCCTCGATAATATTGTAGCGGAGTTTAGGCGAAGCCCTGCTGCAGTAGTACATCAAGATTGTCACCACGCCGTCATGCTGACGGAACTCTTCCCCGACACTTTGCTGGATCGGAGTCCGGGGATCGTCATCGAGCTGAACGTGTGCTAGAACTCGGAGGTACCGTAGTTTCGGTGCTTGATCGGTCGGGCCGTGAAGACGTACGACTACATCAACCAAACTCTTCGGTTGCGATCTATAAGGTACATAGATCATACTCTCCTCTCTCGTTGCTATGCATCACTATGATCTTGCGTGAGCGTAGGAAATTTTTTGAAATTACTACGAAACCCAACAGTGGCATCCGAGCCTAGGTTTTATATTGTTGATGTTATATGCACGAGTGGAACACAAGTGAGTTGTGGGCGATATAAGTCATACTGCTTACCAGCATGTCATACTTTGGTTCGGCGGTATTGTTGGACGAAGCAGCCGGACTGACATTATGCGTACCCTTACGCGAGACCGGTTCTCCCGACGTGCTTTGCACAAAGGTGGCTAGCGGGTGACAGTTTCTCCACTTTAGTTGAACCAGAGTGTGGCTTACGTCCGGTCCTGCGAGGTTAAAACATCGCACCAACTTGACAAACTATCGTTGTGGTTTTTGATGCGTAGGTAAGATTGGTTCTTGCTTAAGCCCGTAAGCCACGTAAAATTTGCAAACAACAAAAGTAGAGAACGTCTAACTTGTTTTTTGCAGGGCATGTTGTGATGTGATATGGTCAAGACATGATGCTAAATTTTATTGTATGAGATGATCATGTTTTGTAACCGAGTTATCGGCAACTGGCAGGGGCCATATGGTTGTCGCTTTATTGTATGCAATGCAATTGCGCTATAATGCTTTACTTTATCACTAAGCGGTAGCGATAGTCGTGGAAGCATAAGATTGGCGAGATGAGAACGATGCTACGATGAAGATCAAGGTGTCGCGCCGGTGACGATGGTGATCACAAAGGTGCTTCGGAGATGGAGATCACAAGCACAAGATGATGATGGCCATATCATATCACTTATATTGATTGCATGTGATGTTTATCTTTTATGCATCTTATCTTGCTTTGATTGACGGTAGCATTATAAGATGATCTCTCACTAATTATCAAGAAGTGTTCTCCCTAAGTATGCACCGTTGCGAAAGTTCTTCGTGCTGAGACACCACGTGATGATCGGGTGTGATAGGCTCTACGTTCAAATACAACGAGTGCAAAATAGTTGCACACGCGGAATACTCAGGTTATACTTGACGAGCCAAGCATATACAGATATGGCCTCGGAACACGGAGACCGAAAGGTCGAGCGTGAATCATATAGTAGATATGATCAACATAGTGATGTTCACCAATGAAACTACTCCATCTCACGTGATGATCGGACATGGTTTAGTTGATTTGGATCACGTGATCACTTAGAGGATTAGAGGGATGTCTATCTAAGTGGGAGTTCTTAAGTAATATGATTAACTGAACTTAAATTTATCATGAACTTAGTCCTGGTAGTATTTTGCAAATTATGTTGTAGATCAATAGCTCGCGTTGTTGCTTCCCTGTGTTTATTTTGATATGTTCCTAGAGAAAATTGTGTTGAAAGATGTTAGTAGCAATGATGCGGATTGGATCCGTGATCTGAGGTTTATCCTCATTGCTGCACAGAAGAATTATGTCCTTGATGCACCGTTAGGTGACGGACCTATTGCAGGAGCAGATGCAGACGTTATGAACGTTTGGCTAGCTCAATATGATGACTACTTGATAGTTTAGTGCACCATGCTTAATGGCTTAGAATCGGGACTTCAAAGACGTTTTGAACGTCATGGAGCATATGAGATGTTCCAGGAGTTGAAGTTAATATTTCAAGCAAATACCCGAGTTGAGAGATATGAAGTCTCCAACAAGTTCTATAGCTAAAAGATGGAGGAGAATCGCTCAACTAGTGAGCATGTGCTCAGATTGTCTGAGTACTACAATCGCTTGGATCAAGTGGGAGTTAATCTTCCAGATAATATAGTGATTGACAGAATTCTCTAGTCACCATCACAAGTTAGTAGAATTCGGATGAACTATGATATGCAAGGGATAACGGAAACACTCCCAAGCTCTCGTGATGCTGAAATCAACGAAGGTAGAAATCAAGAAAAAGTATGGAGACGACAATACTTAAGATAATTGAAAAAATTAGACAGCACCAAACTTATCGACAATATAGCAAAACGACAGATAATCATGTAAAATAACATAAGGAACAAACAAAGAAAATAAATAAACACCTGTGAGAAAATCAATGAAAACAAGATAAGCATACGAATTAGTTATCCGATTAATATTATGATGCACGTACGAGGAGAAATATTAAAACTATGAAGTAATTCTTACCAGTCGACAATAACTAAAGAACAAAAGTTAGTATGATATAGAAAATATCATAACAAGTGAAAACAAAACCCCCTTCTCGTCCCCCTACTCCCCCTCCTCGTCCGCCTCGTCCTCCTGCCTCACCTACTCCCCCTCCTCGTCCGCCTCCTCATCCGCCGCCTCCTCCCGCCTCACCTACCCCCCTCCTCGTCCGCCGCCTCCTCCTGCCTCACCTACTCCCCCTCCTCGTCCGCCTCCTACTCCTCCCCCGCGTGATACTCGACCGTGTTTCGCACGTTTTTTCGGACGGGTGTCTAGACCCACCAATCCTTTGGCCTTCTTGGCGGGTGTGGCAACCGATGAAGGTGCGGCCACCGCTTTCACCGGTCGAGCAAGTTGATCATTGTACATAACATTCACTTTTTCAAACTTTCCTTTGGATTCTTGTTGCTACCTGTCATGTTTCAATCACATGATACGAAGAAGAACAAACCAGTTAGTACAGATGATACAACTTGATGTAAATACAATAAATATATCACATATGAAGAATAAATGGAATTGTCACAATAATACATATAGTTGTTACACACACAAATACATAGAGTTGTTGCACACACGAATACATAGAGTTGTTGCACACACGAATACATAGAGTTGTTACACACACGAATACATAGAGTTGTGACACACATACATAGAGTTCTCACACGATTACATGGAGTTGGTAGAAATAAGGGTCAATATTAGGTGCAACATTTGGATCAGGGCTTTCATCATCGCTATCACGCCCGTTCATACATTCATCGTCGAAGTCTTCAGGGGGCCCTCATCATCATCTAGCCCCGTGTGCCATCGCATAAGTAATGCCAAATCTCGAGGGTCAGAAACATCCTCGTGTTCGTCCTCTGCATTATCTACTTCCATGTCATCCATGGCCTCATGTTCCATAGCATCATGTTCGTGATGCACGCCATCATCTTCCTCTGCACCATCTTCGTCTTCGTGAGTGTCTGCTTCTTGAAAGAACTCTCCCTCATGCATGTTAGGGTTTATATGGTAATCGTCCTTGTTTGGGGTAGGTACCTTGATACGCGGGGGTACCTTGTACACGACATCCCACTTCAAGAGATCAATATATTCCGTAGACGTGCACGCGTATGGGAGAAAAAACACTTGTGTAGCCTGTTGAGCCATAATATATACATCATTTCCTACATATTTCAATGCTCGTTCAACTTCGACCAAGCCAATACTAGGGATTCGTCTCACTTTCTCAGGATTGAGCCAGCTGCATCTGAATACGATGGGCTTCACTCCTTGTAAACCACAATACTACAGCTCATAAATTTCTTCGATGGTTCCATAGTAGTTACGTCCATCTGTCCCTAGACAATAGACTGCACTATTTATTGACCTTCGGTTGGGCCTCTCACGCGTGTGTTTATCAGTGTGGAAGAGATACCCATTCATGTCGTAAGCCTTAAATGACTTGGCCTCGTATTCAAAACCTTTGGCTACTTCTCTCACTTTGGCGTCCATATCAACCTCCTGATATGCCTATAAAATCAATAGGAGATTGTCTGGTTCATTAGTGGAAGCATTACCGGCAAGTAAGATCAACATAGCCTCTATGATGTTTATGTTCATGGTGAATTATATCCTATTCAAGCTTGCATTTGGTGTTGATTAATTTTAATGCATGTTCATGACTGTTGTCGCTCTCTAGCTGGTCGCTTCCCAGTCTCTTTCTAGCTTTCACTTGTACTAAGCGGGAATACTTCTTGTGCATCCAACTCCATAAACCCCAAAGTTGTTCCATATGAGTCCACCATACCTACCTATATACGGTATCTACCTGTCGTTCCAAGTAAATTTGTATGTGTCAAAGTCTAAACCTTCAAATAAACATTCTGTTTTTTATGCTCGAATAGCTCATGTATCAACTAGGGCTGTCTGTATCTTCCATGCTAGGAGGGTTATTCTCAAGAGGAGTGGACTCCGCTCCTCACTCACGAGAAAATGGCTGGTCACCTGGATGCCCAGTCCCATGCTCAAATCAAATCAAAATAATTGCAAACAAAACTCCCCCAAGATTGTTGTTAGTTGGAGGCACCTGTTGTTTCGGGCAAGCCATGGATTGATGCTTGTTGGTGGTGGGGGAGTATAAACTATACCATTTTGCTTGGGAACCGCCTATAATGTGTGCAGCATGGAAGATATTGACATCTCTCGGTTGTTATGTTGACAATGAAAGTATACTGCTCAAAATATTATTCACATCTATTTCAAACTCGAGCTCTGGCACCTCTACAAATCCATGCTTCCCTCTACGAAGGGCCTATCCATTTACTTTCATGTTGTGTCATCATCGTCTTATTAAAAAGCACCAGTTGGAGAGCACCGCTGTCATTTGCATCCATTACTGTTAGTTTACATTGAGTATGACTTGACTGGATCTCTTTTACCATGAATTACAATGTCTAGTCAGTCCTTGATCTTTAAAGGTGCTCTGCATTTATGTTTTGCGGTCTCAGAAAGGGCTAGCGAGATACCATCCTGTTATATCATATCATGATTGTTTTGAGAAAGTGTTGTCATCCGAGATTTATTATTATTGCTCTCTAGTTGATTATGCCATTGATATGAGTAAACATGAGACCTAAGTGTTATTGTGAATATGGTTAGTTCATAATGTTTGCTGAAAACTTGAATGCTGGCTTTACATATTTACAACAACAAGAGCAAACAAAGTTTGTAAAAATTTTTCTTTATCACTTTCAGTTTATCAACTGAATTGCTTGAGGACAACCAAAGGTTTAAGCTTGGGGGAGTTGATACGTCTCCGTTGTATCTACTTTTCCAAACACTTTTGCCCTTGTTTTGGACTCTAACTTGCATGATTTGAATAGAACTAACCCGGACTGACGCTGTTTTCAGCAGAATTGCCATGGTGTTATTTTTGTGCAGAAATAAAAATTCTCGGAATGACCTGAAAATCAACGGAAAATTATTTTGGAATATATAAAAAATACCGGAAGAAGAATCCACATCAGGGGGGCCTCCACCTGTCCACGAGGGTGGGGGGCGCGCCCCCTGCCTCATGCGCCCCCTGACGCTCCACCGACCTGAACTCCAACTCCATATATTCGTGTTCGGGGAGAAAAAAATCAGAGAGAAGGATTCATCACATTCTACGATACGGAGCCGCCACCAAGCCCTAAACTCTCTCGGGAGGGCTGATCTGGAGTTCGTTCGGGGCTCCGGAGAGGGGAACCCGTCGCCATCGTCATCATCAACCTTCCTCCATCACCAATTTCATGATGCTCACCGCCGTGCGTGAGTAATTCCATCATAGGCTTGCTGGACGGTGATGGGTTGGATGAGATTTATCATGTAATCGAGTTAGTTTTGTTAGGGTTTGATCCCTAGTATCCAATATGTTCTGAGATTGATGTTGCTATGACTTTGCTATTCTTAATGCTTTTCACTAGGGCCCGAGTGCCATGATTTCAGATCTGAACCTATTATGTTTTCATCAATATATGAGAGTTCTTGATCCTATCTTGCAAGTCTATAGTCACCTACTATGTGTTATGATCCGGCAACCCCGAAGTGACAATAGTCGGGACCACTCCCGGTGATGACCGTAGTTTGAGCAGTTCATGTATTCACTATGTGTTAATGCTTTGGTCCGGTACTCTATTAAAAGGAGGCCCTAATATCCCTTAGTTTCCAATAGGACCCCGCTGCCACGGGAGGGTAGGACAAAAGATGTCATGCAAGTTCTTTTCCATAAGCACGTATGACTATATTTGGAATACATGCCTAGTCAGTCCGAGATTTATGTTTAGTCAGTCCTTGATCTTTGAAGGTGCTCTGCATTTATGTTTCGCAATCTCAGAAAGGGCTAGCGAGATACCATCTTGTTATATCATATTATGATTGTTTTGAGAAAGTGTTGTCATCCGAGATTTATTATTATTGATCGCTAGTTGATTATGCCATTGATATGAGTAAACATGAGACCTAAATGTTATTGTGAATGTGGTTAGTTCATAATCTTTCCTGAAAACTTGAATGCTGGCTTTACATATTTACAACAATAAGAGCAAACAGAGTTTGTAAAAGTTTTTCTTTATCACTTTCAATTTATCAACTGAATTGCTTGAGGACAAGCAAAGGTTTAAGCTTGGGGGAGTTGATACGTCTCAGTCGTATCTACTTTTCCAAACACCTTTGCCCTTGTTTTGGACTCTAACTTGCATGATTTGAATGGAACTAACCCGGACTGACGCTGTTTTCAGCAGAATTGCCATGATGTTATTTTTGTGCAGAAATAAAAGTTTTCAGAATGACCTGAAAATCAACGGAGATTATTTTTGGAATATATTAAAAATACTTGAAGAAGAATCCATGTCAGGGGGCCCACACCCTGTCCACGAGGGTGGGGGCGCGCCCCCTGCCTTGTGGGCCCCTTGACGCTCCACCAACCTCAACTCCAACTTCATATATTCGTGTTCGGGGAGAAAAAAAATCAGAGAGAAGGATTCATCACGTTTTACGATACGGAGCCGCCGCCAAGCCCTAAACTCTCTTGGGAGGGCTGATCTGGAGTCCGCTCGGGGCTCCGGAGAGGGGAATCCGTCGCCATCGTCATCATCAACCTTCCTCCATCACCAATTTCATGATGCTCACCGCCGTGCGTGAGTAATTCCATCGTAGGCTTGCTGGACGGTGATTGGTTGGATGAGATTTATCATGTAATCAAGTTAGTTTTGTTAGGGTTTGATCCCTAGTATCCACTATGTTCTGAGATTGATGTTGCTATGACTTTTCTATGCTTAATGCTTGTCACTAGGGCCCGGGTGCCATGATTTCAGATCTGAACCTATTATGTTTTCATGAATATATGTGAGTTCTTGATCCTATCTTTCAAGTCTATAGTCACCTATTATGTGTTATGATCCGTTAACCCCGAAGTGACAATAATCGGGATACTTACCGGTGATGACCGTAGTTTGAGGAGTTCATGTATTCACTATGTGTTAATGCTTTGGTACGGTACTCTATTAAAGGAGGCCTTAATATCACTTAGTTTCCAATAGGACCCCGCTGCCACGGGAGGGTAGGACAAAAGATGTCATGCAAGTTCTTTTCCATAAGCATGTATGACTATATTCGGAATACATGCCTACATTATATTGATGAACTGGAGCTAGTTCTGTGTCACCCTATGTTATAACTGTTGCATGATTGATCGCATCTGACATAATTCTCCATCACCGATCCATTGCCTACGAGCTTTTCATATATTGTTCTTCGCTTATTTACTTTTCCGTTGCTACTGTTACAATCACTATAAAACCAAAACTGCTACCGTTACTTTTACCACTGTTACCACTACTATAATATTACTTTGCTACTAAATACCTTGCTGCAGATATTAAGTTTCTAGGTGTGGTTGAATTGACAACTCAGCTTCTAATACTTGAGAATATTCTTTGGCTCCCCTTGTGTCGAATCAATAAATTTGGGTTGAATACTCTACCCTCGAAAACTGTTGCGATCCCCTATACTTGTGGGTTATCAACGTGCCACGTCAAGGACGTGCGTTGCTTATTAAAATAGCACACCACCCCTGCATGCATATGCATGAGCCACACGCATGTAGGGGTGCCCTCCCCCCTCGGGCGGTCTCTATATCAAGCACCCATCCGGTATCCCCGGCGGTCTAGGGCGTTGATCGACACCGAGAGGGTGTAGTCCACGGTGAATAACTGCTTCTCCGTGTTAGTGCATGTCATCGCGAGATGACATACCAAGTCTAGGCCTGTTCTTCGAGATAGTCTATGGGCATTGAGAGGGAATGTGTCCGGTTTGTGCAGGAAGTGTGGGTCCTGTTGCTCCGTTGGCCTCGAAACTTCTTGTGCTCTCAAAGGAGTCCATCGCATGTATATGCATGGGCTATCCGGTGGCCCCTGCGGTCTAGGAAGTTGACCGGCACCGAGAGAGGGGGTAGGCCACGGTCAACAACTGCTTCTTCTCATGTTTATTACTTTACACTCTTTAAAGTTCTCTCTCGGTGCCGGTCTAGAAAGTTGACCGACACCGAGAGAGGGGGTAGGCCACGGTCAACAACTGCTTCTTCTCATGTTTTTTTTCCTTTACACTCTTTAAAGTTCTCTCTCAGTGCCGTTCTAGGAAGTTGACCGGCACCGAGAGAGGGGGTAGGCCACGGTCAACAATTGCTTCTTCTCATGTTTTTTACTTTACACTCTTTAAATTTATCTCTCGGTGCCGGTCTAGGAAGTTGACTGGCACCGAGAGAGGGGATAGGCCACGGTCAACAACTGCTTCTTCTCATGTTTTTTACTTTACACTCTTTAAAGTTGAGTTTTGAACAAATCTAACCCAAAAGGCATATATACATATATATCTATGAGTGCATCAAAAGTCTTTTATTGAAAAAATTCATCAAAAGTCATGGAATTTTCAAACTTTGGTCGTAAAAACATATGAAATATGAGATACAAAAAGGATAGTGCCAAACAAAAACACAAAGAGAAGGTCCACGAGCAGGAAGCCGAACCTACGTCCAAGCCCCTTGATCCTGAGCTTCTCATCATTGCTGGCCAAGGGAAGGGCCATGGCCGCCACCTCCTTTGCAACAGGGTGATCGCCACCTCCTCGCATCGCAAGCTACACGAGATACGCGCGTCAAGCACCTCCGTCCATACAGAGTCGCCCAACCGCCGCTTCACGTGAGATAGCGTGTCTCAAGGTTAGCATCCTAACCTTTCATTTATGTCCATGCCTCGAAATAGCACCGTTCCAACCTATATGAGCCTAATGCCATGTTACAGGATTTAATGGCGCAGCGGGCTGTTGAAGTGGAGCAAAGGTGGAAGGCTGAGTAGGAGTCCAAAGAAAAGGAACGGGCAGACACTAACAATAGGTTGAAGCTGCTTGAGGATCAACTACAGGTAGAACATTATCTAAACTAGAGTAGAAGATTCATTACATAGGGACGAACCATCCTCACGTGACTCTACTCTTATAGGTTCTTATGCAATCTCGAAGCAGTGCAAGTGATGCCCCTCCTCCTCCTCCGGAATGTTAACCCGATGGCCTCTCCTCCTCAAGATGATCTACATATGAACAAGTGTACTTCTATTGTGACGTGCACATGTTTTGCAAGTAGTGACAATATGTATGAATTTGCGACTTGTGTGTGACGTCTACTAGGATAATACATTCGACTTGTGTGTGACAATACGTGGACTATCCCTAATTATGCATATATATATGTGGACTAGATAAAATTATGCCTATATATGTGTGGACTACTCCAAATTGCACTGTAGTTGTTTTTATCAGCAGGGATAAGAAAAGAAATAGATTAACAGCATAATGGATGGGAAAGATTTCCGAGAGCAACACTCGGAAAACGATATACTACCGAGAGCACCTCTCAGAAACCCGGTCGTCTGGAAGACACTACTGTTGTGCCACACCTTTTCTGAGAACAGCTCTCGGAAAAGAAGGCGAGCATTGCCGAGATGAGCTCTCGGCAAAGATATGTAAACTGTCAGCTGCCATGTGGGCCACGTTGTCCTACTGGTAAGGAGGATTGCCGAGAGTTGCTCTCGGCAAAGATATCATCATTTTTTTTAAAAATATTTATCAAGTTATTTGAAACTTTTATTGATAAATGTGACCAGTGGGACTACATGCCAGTTAGAAAGAACACACACAAAAAAAGAAAATAGAATGTGGCATATACTTTGCCGAGTGTCGTATGGCGGCTCTCGGTAATGTACGCAGTAACTGACGGAGCCGTCTGTTGCGGACGGGCATGCCACGTGGCTCCTCTTTGCCGTGAGCGGCTCTCGGCGTCTGCAGGGTTTGCCGTGCGGTGCCTCTTGCCGTGAGGCAGTGACGGTAAAGAAGGCAGTTTGCCGTGAAGCTAGGTTTACCGAGTGTGACACTCGGCAAAGAGTGTCCATGTTTTAGCACTCGACAAAGAGCATGACACCCGGCGTACGTGAAAATTCCAGTAGTGTATAGTTCTTCCTGCCTGTGGCATCCGCCCAAAACACACGCATTAGCTTCCCCTCATCACTCACGTCAAAATGATAGAAAATGCTGAATTTACTTCCTACTTTCAAGCTAATTGGGCCACAAACATTTGAGCATCTGCATCTTTTATACCTGAGTGCTTGGTAGTAATTCTGCAAGTCCCTCTTTGAGCAGCCAACATTCGGAATTCCGCCCTCGCTAACTTGCAGGAGCCTATATGCTTGAGAGGTTCCAATGCTTGCCTTATGACATGTGTATAAAGTATTCTTTAGCCTCTCACTAACTGTACGATTCGATCTGATCAAATGACGCTTATCAGGTGATATAAGACCGTGAATGTGGTGCTCAACCCATGAGTCTATCTTGTAGGTGTTATCCCCACAAAGTCTAACAAAGATATGGGCATCACAACCGCATCGTGTATTTGTCTGCTTACGCCTTTTCTTCAAGGGGTCATCTGTCTCCTTACTATCTTTTGACTTGAATCCTTTCCTATTACACATGAAACACTTAGCCCGGACCACCTTATTATCAATATTTTTCTGTTATCCGATTCGAACCAAAACCTGATTCATGTGCATATGCCTTGTAGAATTTCTCTACTGCCTCGAGTCCTTCAAATGTCATACTCACTTTAGGCTTCAAGTGCTCATCACATTCAGGTGTAAAAGATGAAGACTGCAATGTCAAGAATAAACCAGAATAAGCACTTCATGCATAGTTTCAGTTGTTAGTGCAAACTGAACTTATAATGAGGGGTACGTCAGCGTTCTTTTGGGGTGTACTAAGTCCTCCATGGCTCATATGCATTTGAACGTTATTGATTGAATCGATACTGCTGCACACATGGCCACATGATTAGCCTTTCAACCTACACTCACACGTGTATACACAAGGACTGAATTTGTGTGTAGTTTTAGCAAATGACATCGTTGTACTTGCTAGTTGCTCATCGGTAGTTGCTGCTGCAGCAAAGTATTACCAGTTATAGGGGAGATAGGTCTACGTCGAGAAGTACATGCACAACAGACTGGTGCATAGGGCGTTTGCCGATGGTTGTCAGGTTCATGTTAACGTGGGATCAAACAAGCACGTACAAGACTGGGACGGTACCTGCCTCTCGTGGGTGCCGGACGACGTCGGGATCGAGTCGACGGAAATTAGAGACACACGGCGGCAGCGCAGGACGCGCAGAAGCAACAGGAGTACTCTTGGTTAAAAGGCTTTGGGGGGTTTTCTGTGAATTAAGATGGTTGTTTTTTTTGAGCATCAGTACAGACACAAACGCTCATATACACGCGCATATACTTACCCCTATGAACGCACGCACGCACATCCTATCCCTATGAGCACCTCCGAGAGACTGAGCCGGCATATCATCTTGAGATTTATGAAGTCACCGTAGGCGTCTCGTCGTCAACGGGAACGTCTCCTCTCACTGAAAGCGCATCGCCGGAAATCCTGAAATAAATCCAGAAATAATGCGAGCATCAGGATTTGAACCCTGGTGGGTTGAGGATACCACTGTCCACCTAACCAACTCAATCACAGGTTGATTCATGAATTAAGATGGTTGTTAGATTACAAAGCGGGCGGCTAAACGTAATTAGTCCCTAGGCTGCACGTGATGCTCGGGATTAATATCATGGGGCTGAAATGGAACGGCTACACGGATACACGAACTAGGTAGGATTCACCAAATATGTTGCCTAGTTTGAAAGCATATATTATTGCAAGTTAAAAGCATAAATTAGCTCGAAAAAAGTTCATCGGAAGTTATCAACATGAGATCTAGTTTCGAAGATCTTGACGCGAGGAAGACAATAATGAAAATGGTTCGTGATTTGGATGCACCGTAAAAGTGACAAAACCTTCTTAAAAACTGAATCTACAAAAAGGCACAAACAAACCCACTCGTGTCTCCCTTCGTGGGAAAGAATGCCACCAAAATCGTCAGTGTGTCATTTGTAAAAACTCTCAAGGTGTGAGTGATCTGTGTAAGGGGTACCCCTTAACAGACGATGTCCTTTTTTCAAGTGCCAAAGTGAAAAAAAATCACATGAAGTAAGATCTTTCTAGCCATAGAGCCAGTTTCACGATGGTGCAATGGCGGGCTGGGCCCAAATTATATTTCCTCAGGGCTGGACACTCACATAAAACATATTTTTCTGTGAGGCATAGTTGCTCCTACAATACTCCCTCAAAAAAAAGTTGCTCCTACAATACTCCCTCAAAAAAAAGTTGCTCCTACAGTAAACTAGGTAATTTTTCCTGTGATGAATCCGTTTGAGCTGTTCCCCTGATCCATACATCTGGATACATTCAATTGAGCGACAAGTATTATGGCTCCGCTGGAGTAGTAATGAATCCACATATGTGCTACTCTGAAGCTAATACTCCTTCCGTCCGAAAATACTGCCATCAAAATGGATAAAAGGAATGTATCTAGACGTATTTTAATTCTAGATATATTTTTTTTTCCATCTTGATGACAAGTATTTTCGGACGAAGGGAGTAGTTTGTTTGCAATTACAAAAGAAAAGAAAAAAGAAAAAAAGACGCTCATCTTCCCTGCAAGAAACAGGTCCCGCTCTGCTCAGAGCCGTGTACGCAAGCATGGCCCACCTCGAGTTCCACGAGTGAAATTTAAATCAGTATTAGTTGCTGGAGTAGGAGGTAGATGCATGCTTTTAATTCCAACAGTGAGGAGCCCGGCCTGATCGTATCATCTTCCGTGCAAGAAACTGCATGTCCACAAAAGCATGGCCCTCCACGAGTTCCACGAGTGAAATTTTAAATCATGTTAGTAGCTAGCAGAAACACAAACGCATGCTATATAAATCCCTTAAGCCAGCTGAGCAATTTACACCCACTACACAGCCCTGAGACTCGAGAGCGATAGAGAAAGAATGGCAGCTCAGATGACAGTCCCCACCCACGCCCAGCTGATCAAGGCGCAGGCTGACCTGCAGCGCCACAGCCTCACCTACCTCACGTCCATGTCACTCAGGTGCGCCATCGAGCTCGGCATCCCGACGGCGATCCACCGCCTCGGCGGCACCGCGTCGTTGCCCGACCTCATGGCCGCGCTGTCCCTTCCGCCACCCAAGGCGCCGTTTCTCGGCCGCGTCTTGCGGCTGCTGGCCAAATCCGACGCCCTGGCGTGCACCGAGGACGGGGTCTATAGCCTCACCCCGCTGTCCTACATCCTTGTGGACGGCGTACTCATCGACGGCGAGGCTAGGCAGATAGCCTTCCCGCTGGCCGTGACGTCGCGGTACCACATGGAGTCAGGTTTAGGCATGGCCGATTGGTTCAAGAATGATCGTGCACTGCCAGTGCCATCTCCGTTTGAGCATGTGCACGCGGCGGCGCCCTTCGACGAGAGCATGACGCTCCTCGATCCTGAGACCGACAAGCTGTTCTATGAGGCTTTGGCCGCCCATGACCATATGGGGATCGGCACGGTTGTGCGGGAATGCCGTGGCCTCTTCAATGGCCTGCAGTCGCTCACCGACTGCTGTGGTGGTGATGGGACGACGGCCAGGGCCATCGTCAAGGCTTTCCCGCATATCAAGTGCAACGTGTTGGACCTTCCAAAAGTGATCGAGAAAGTCCCGAGTGATGGTGTTGTTAACTATGTCGCTGGTGATATGTTCCATACCGTCCCACCAGCTCAAGCCGTGATGCTCAAGGTACGACGATATGACGTCTCTCTACAGTTAATGTTCTAATGATATTTCTTTTTCTTTTTGGTATGGATATACGTACAGAGGAATTCTGAGATATATAACCAAACTAATATGGACCGTTAATTCTTCGTGATCCAACTGCTAGCCACTTATAGTATTGCCTGTTAATAGCCACATAGCACAAAGGGAACTATGAGTTTGGATTGCACCAATTTTTTCATGTTTCGGTATTAGTTTTTTGTAGGACTACCAACACCTATGCATAATTAGATTATGTGATAACTTCCACGTCCCTGATTATCCATTGCTTAAACAATATAGATTTTTTTTTCCATTCCAGCTTGTTCTACACTTCTGGAGCGACGAGGATTGCATCAAGATCCTCGCTCAATGCAAGGAGGCCATACCTTCCCGAGAAACGGGAGGAAAAGTGATCATCATAGACATAGTGCTTGGATCTTCTCTAGAGACAATATCTGAAACCGAACTGCTGATGGACATGCTGATGTTCATATGTACCAGAGGACGGCAACGGGATGAAAAGGAGTGGAGCACGATCTTTACGAAAGCAGGGTTTAGCGGCTATAAGATTGTCAAGAAACTTGGCCATCGAGGTGTCATCGAGGTATATCCATAAGGTTGCTGCAAATGCTCATCTGGTGTGTGTTCCGTATAAATAGCGCTGTGAAATAAGAAATAAATAAGTACAATGCCTCACTCGTCAATGGATAATGCAATGAATACTTAAGTAGACGAACTGTTAAGGGGCCGGTCGCGTCAGAACTGTATGCATGTAACCACTCATATGTATGTATGTATGTATGTATGTATGTATGTATGTATGTATGTATGTATGTATGTATGTATGTATGTATGTATGTTCCAACAAGTTGAGATGTTAAGCTTTGTTGTTTTGGTATGTGTATAATTTTCTTCTCGAATAGTTTAGTGGACGAGCATTTGTGTATGTTTATCATGCCAAAATCAGTATTTACTTAAGAATAGCTACAGATCTGCTGGTTGTTTTGGGAAAGGAGACAAGTCATTTTTTCCATATGCCTCAAATCCCGTCCTGTGCATACCCTCTGTCAGATGCGGCCACGTGTCCCACCACACCATCGCACGTCCCCCTCTCACCCACTACCGTGCGTGGTTTTTGTCGTCTCGATCCCGCTTCTCGGCTCGGCTGGACTGGAGTGGCATACTATCCGATCCGACACGAGCCAGCATCTGCTGCCGCAGTCGCCTCCATCTTCCGCCGCTAGCCCTCTCGTCCGGCATGGGATAAATCGAGTGCAGCCGCCGGCCACACGACATAGGTGCGGGCCGAATTCCTTATCTCTTCCGCTTGCCGCGGCCCCCTCGTCCCCCATTCATCGTTTTTCTGTTTCTGCATTCAATCTATTTCTTTCTGATGAAAGTTGTGACGCCTTTTGTTTCCTCGTTGTTCGGTACCTTTACTAGTTAGCTGTGAGGATTTGTAGGTGTTAGCATATCAACCTTGATGTAACCAAATAAGAACCCAAAGATTAAGATTCTTACTTCTCAGAATATGCAAAGTGCGTATCACTGCATTGATGAAGCATATCTCTACTTCATGGACCTTACTGAAACTATTAGGTGAATGCATTTACATTATTTTGTCTATATCACTTGGTGAAGTAGCTGATTGTGTGCTGGACTTGTTCTTTGTATAGATTAAATAGCTGATTGCAGTGGTCAGGCATATGACCACTTGCCAGTGGATGATGCTACAAAAATGCTGATGTTTTCCTCTGACCAATAGCATCGCAGAAAATGAGAGTAAGAAGAAACCATTGGAGAAGATGAAATGGTTGCTGATTTCTTGGACATCGACTAGGAATGTAAAATTGATGACAAATGTTGTACCACTCTAGTGCTCATTGCTGCGTGGGTACTAAGAACTAGGGATCAATTAAAATTGGTCGCCGCTGAGTTCGTGCTGATGAATGTTGATGTCATGATCTTTTCTAATTCACACCCGTGGGCTATGGTGTGATATCCCAGATCACATACGATTTTTACAAGTAGGTAACAGGGGCTATGTTAAGCAAGTGGATAATCTAGAACTAGTTGAAGCTTTAGTTGTAAGACATAATCTGGAACAAGTGGATAATCAGATTGCTTCTCGTTGATCAACAAAGGTGAAGATAGCAGCCCAAGACAGATCCCCAAATGGTGTCTTGATGTTTTAGTACATTATACTGTAGATCCCTGAAGTTTGTTTTGAGTGACTTTCACCATGTAAATCGCTCTTGTACTGTCCTGCTGGTTTGCATAAGACATATAATTTGATACACCATATAATTTTGTTACGGAGGGAGTATATATAACTTATCAAAACCCCTGCAAAAGCAAGTTTTCTGTGCCTGAATTGTGATCAAATCATGATACACCATATAATTTGATACACGGGATCAATGTAACTTGGCAAAAAAATAAATAATGAACACACGAAAATACATTAAAAAAGTCAAACTCCTTACAGGATGCAGCTAATTCTTTTTATTGAAATTTAATTTTCTAGCAGGAATACAATGTGGCATCTTGCGCAAGGTTTATGCCGTCCGAGTCTGCCGCAAGGCCACCATGGTCGTCCTTGGAGGCGACGGTGTCAGACCGCCGTGGCCATTCCTGTCCTTGACAGTGGTGACGCTTCAGACTGTGGGAGCACGGCGCACAGCGGCCAAGCCGGGCATGGCTATCGTTCCAGCCCGTTGCGGCAATGGAAAGGAGGGGGCGGTCAGGCGCACAGCGTACATGGCTGTCGGTTCCGCCTGCTGCAGTGAGCTCTGGACTGGGAAACCCACGGCGGCTGCCACGCTGCCGGTCTGATCGCGCGGAGGACAGTGCTCCGGTTGCTAGGCCATGAGCGCAAGGTAAACTCTCGATCGCATCGGAGCTCGATCGAGGAAACATAGGAAGCCGATAAGTGGGGTTCGAGCCGAGGAAAGCGACGCAAATGAGCGGACGAGGGCGGGACGTGCGATGGTGTTGTGGGACACGTGGCGGCATCTGACGGCGGGTATGCACAAGACGGGATTTGCAGCCGGTCTGCACGGAATTTTTTTCCCAGCAGCACGGCCCTCCTTGTCGGTTCTCCAGTTTTCTCTATGGTTCCTCGCTTGTTGTCGCGCTCTTCGGTGACTAGATTTGCAATAAGAAGATTTTCACAATAATGACACTAGTGTCAAGAAATAGACATTGCCGGAGGTGACAACAATAAGAAAAGAAGACGGGCCTAGTAAAATAAAAGAAATATGGAAGTTCGATCAATGGTCGTAGAACCGAGAAAGATGGAAAACACACACTACCGGCAAGGCTAGAGTTTGCCATAGCATGCGGATGGTTCAAATCTACAATGACCTGGGAGTGCCAATCCTCCCCACCGACACTCCTCAACACCTCCCCCTCCGCAGTAAAAGTCCTTGCGGCAGCAGCGGCGGGGCATCTATCATCGCTTGCAGACGGTCGCATGGAAGATTGACCGGGTGTTGGTGCACGGCCCACCAGCGTTTACGTGGATCTGGCGGGTGGCCAACATCTATATCTATATTTTTACCTAATCTTTATCTTTATCTTTACCTACTAATAAAGCCATTATCGTTTCTGGTAGTCCGCCACTATAATTACCCTTAAAGTTGTGATAAAATTACCCACTATGCCACCTATGAGTGAATAAAACGTTTCAGTTTTTCAAAGTCGCCAAGTAATTGTATTATTAAATGATGTTACCATCATATTGTCGTATCATGGACATACAGTACTGGTACAGCTTGCATTACTTCATCGGGGAGACCCACGTTTGATCCCTGGTCCTACCTTTTTATGTTTTTTTCTCTAGAGGTGGACTAACGAGCAGTTCGGCTCGTTAAGCTCGTTAAGATTAACGAGCAGAAAACCCTGCTCGGCTCGGCTCGTTTGAAGCTCGTTAAACTCGTAAGCGCTCGCGAGCGCTCGTTAACAGATTATAATATGTTATGACATACATGATGAATGTGTAGGTATGGTTTTCAAGATAAAATATGATGACTACAAAAGGAAATGAAGTAGTTTGTTGCCTAATATGTTGATTAGATTAAATAGATGGGCTGAGATGTTACAAAAAGTTTGTCACATAAGATAAAAGTATGTGTTGTGTTGTTGCTAACGAGCTTAACGAGCTACTCGTGGAACTCGTTAGCTCACTCGTTAAGCTCGTTAAGCTTAACGAGCTATAATCAATGATCGACTCTGGTCATTAAGAAGCGAGCTATGAGCTTAACGAGCCGAACTATCGAGCGCTCATTAAGCTCACGAGCTACGAGCTTTTGGTCCAGCCCTACTTTTCTCTGCTTTTAGCAAGCGCTCCTCCTCCTCCTCCTGCATGCCTGCTTTGTTCATTTCATTTTCTTTTGCTTTTGCTTCATACCTTTTTATGTTTTTTTCTCTAGGGGTGGACTAACGAGCAGTTCGGCTCGTTAAGGCTCGGCTCGTTAAGCTCGTTAAGATTAACGAGCAGAAAACCCTGCTCGGCTCGGCTCGTTTGAAGCTCGTTAAGCTCGTAAGCGCTCGCGAGCGCTCGTAACAGATTATAATATGTTATGACATACATGATGAATGTGTAGGTATGGTTTTCAAGATAAAATATGATGACTACAAAAGGAAATGAAGTAGTTTGTTGCCTAATATGTTGATTAGATTAAATAGATGGGCTGAGATGTTACAAAAAGTTTGTCACATAAGATAAAAGTATGTGTTGTGTTGTTGCTAACGAGCTTAACGAGCTACTCGTGGAACTCGTTAGCTCACTCGTTAAGCTCGTTAAGCTTAACGAGCTATAATCAATGATCGACTCTGGTCATTAAGAAGCGAGCTATGAGCTTAACGAGCCGAACTATCGAGCGCTCATTAAGCTCACGAGCTACGAGCTTTTGGTCCAGCCCTACTTTTCTCTGCTTTTAGCAAGCGCTCCTCCTCCTCCTCCTGCATGCCTGCTTTGTTCATTTCATTTTCTTTTGCTTTTGCTTCATACCTTTTTATGTTTTTTTCTCTAGGGGTGGACTAACGAGCAGTTCGGCTCGTTAAGGCTCGGCTCGTTAAGCTCGTTAAGATTAACGAGCAGAAAACCCTGCTCGGCTCGGCTCGTTTGAAGCTCGTTAAGCTCGTAAGCGCTCGCGAGCGCTCGTAACAGATTATAATATGTTATGACATACATGATGAATGTGTAGGTATGGTTTTCAAGATAAAATATGATGACTACAAAAGGAAATGAAGTAGTTTGTTGCCTAATATGTTGATTAGATTAAATAGATGGGCTGAGATGTTACAAAAAGTTTGTCACATAAGATAAAAGTATGTGTTGTGTTGTTGCTAACGAGCTTAACGAGCTACTCGTGAAACTCGTTAGCTCACTCGTTAAGCTCGTTAAGCTTAACGAGCTATAATTAATGATCGACTCTGGTCATTAAGAAGCGAGCTATGAGCTTAACGAGCCGAACTATCGAGCGCTCATTAAGCTCACGAGTTACGAGCTTTTGGTCCAGCCCTACTTTTCTCTGCTTTTAGCAAGCGCTCCTCCTCCTCCTCCTGCATGCCTGCTTTGTTCATTTCCTTTTCTTTTGCTTTTGCTTTTTCTTTTCTTACTTCTGTTTTTTTATTTTTAATAAATTTGGAATTTTTTATGTTCTTTTCTCTGCTTTTAGCAAGCGCTCCTCCTCCTCCTCCTGCACGCCTGCTTTCTTCATTTCCTTTTCTTTTGCCTTTTCTTTTCTTACTTCTGTTTTTTATTTTTAATAAATTCAGGATTTTTATGTTCTTTTCTTTGCTTTTAGCAAGCGCTCCTCCTCCTCCTCCTGCACGCCTGCTTTCTTCATTTCCTTTTCTTTTGCCTTTTCATTTCTTACTTCTGTTTTTTTATTTTTAATAAATTCGGGATTTCCAAAAAAATCCAAATTTCAGAAACTTGTAAGTTGAAGATTTTTTTTGAGAAATCATAAAATGTTCGTGAATTCAAAACATGGTAGGCAAATCATAAAATGTTCAACATTTTTGAAAACTTTTTGCATATCATAAAAAAATACGATTTAAAAAACAATGTTCATGATTTTTAAAAAGTGATCAATATTCAGCAATTTGAAAATAATGTCCATAAAATTTTCGAAATGTACAAAAAAAATCAAACAGATAGGTAAATAACGAACAAAACGAACCATCACTTACATAGAGCTCTTTTAGGGGATATGTAGACGTTGTTTTATGGTTTTGTTTAGTCCATCATGCATCGGTTAAAAATTGACACAATGTCATATGGGTTAGTTTTTGTAAGCTATATGAAAATGACTAAATGTCTAATTTGCCTCCATACGTAGCATGTTTATTCTGGTACTATAGTTTTACTGGTCACGGAAAACACCGCGATGCTAGGTCAAGGCGAGGCACATCATTCATCAGTCTAGCTCAGACAGGGTTCATCAATGCAGCTTGCTTAGCCAAACAATATTTCATTGTGGCGCTTTAGGAAATCAAGTCGTGATGAGAGCATTTTCAGTTTTTGAAATGACTTTGGAAAAGTCCCTTATCTCATCGTGACATGATTCAACTGTAGTTTATGAAAAGACATTTTAAAAGTCCGTATCTCATCTTGACATAATCTGATTGTTTTTCTCCCGTTGTAACGCACGTGCATATTTGCTAGTAATATAATAAAGCAAATTAGGTTTCTTCCGTCCGTCATGGCATTTTTCAGAAAAAATCCTCTATTTCAGAGAATTCAATCCTTGTTTTAAGTTAAAACGAATCATTATTTTTGTATTTTACACAAAAGTCCTTTTCTTTTCTTGAAATCAACCCGCCATCCGGATTTAAGTCACACCCGAACCGTTATTTTACATTTTTTGAAACCCCCCTAATGTTTTAGGTAATTCATCCGCAGATCATATTTAAGTCAAACAAATGCTTTTTAAAATCATCCATATCTTTAAACCGTAACTCCGATTTGAACATGTTATATATGAAATTTGATTAGAAAATATGTAGAATATGAATATGAGATTATTTTTACCTGTTAAGTATTTTTAAATATTATTTTGGAATATATTTGAGTCAAATCAAATGATTTTCTAAATTATCTGTATCTTTTAAACCGTAACTTCGATTTTAACATATTATATATGAAATTTTATTAGAAAAATGTGTGGAATCTAAATATGATGTTAATTTTACCTGTTAAATATTTTGTTATGTAAGTAAACTTATAATTTATAGCGCAAGATCCATTTTTTTCATACCGGCGGCGATCCAGATTACAAATAAACACCCCACTATAACCGTATAGGGAAAAGAAAACATCGATAACTACACACACATACCTCTGAAAAATTTCGCAGGGGAAAACAACAGATTTCTCATCGCGAAAGTGAGAGAAAGTGAGCGAGAGAGAGAGAGAGGAGAGGGAGAGAGAGACGCCTTAGGATTAATCATATTCAACACACGTTTTTTTGTTGTTTTGTGTGAACACCGAGGCCATCGACGATGAGGGTGAGAAGGAGGATAAGCGGCAACACAAATATGATGTCTCGCAAAAATAAAGGAGATGGACCTATTTGTGGTCTTGAGTGATGGTTGTTGAGTTAAGAGTGTGTGTTATGTTTTCTCTCCCGTTGCAACGCACGAGCTCTTTTGCTAGTTATAATAAAGTCTTTACCTAATAATAAAGCAAATTGATTTTCTTTCGTCCGTCATGGCATTTTTCAGAAAAGTTCCTCTATTTCAAAGAATTCAACCCGCAGTCCTGTTTTAAGTTAAAACGAATCGTTATTTTCGTATTTTACACAAAAGTCCTTGTCTTTACTTGAAATCAACTCGCCATCCGGATTTAAGTCACACCCGAACCGTTATTTACATTTTTCGAAAACCCCCCTAATGTTTTAGGTAATTCATCCGCATATCATATTTAAGTCAAAGAAATGATTTACGTGTTATATATGAAATTTGATTAGAAAAATATGTAGAATATGAATATGAGATTATTTTTACGTGTTAAGTATTTTCAAATATTATTTTGGAATATATTTGAGTCAAACCAAATGATTTTCTAAATTATATGTATCTTTTAAACCGTAACTTCGATTTTAACATATTATATATGAAATTTTGTTAGAAAAATGTGTGGAATCTAAATATGATGTTAATTTTTCCTGTTAAATATTTTTAAAATATTGTTATGGAAGAAAAATTATAATTTATAGCGTAAGATCCGTTTTTTCATACCGGCGGCGATCCATATTACAAATAAACACCCCACTTTAACCATATAGGGAAAAGAAAACATCGATAATTACATATGCATACCTCTGAAAAATGCCGCAGGGGAAAACAACAGATTTCTCATCGCGAGAGAGAGAGGGGGAGAGGGAGGAGAGAAGGAGAGAGAGACGCCTTAGGATTAATCATATTCAACACACGTTTTTTATTGTTTTTTGTGAACATCGAGGCCATCGTCGGCGAGGGTGAGAAGGAGGATAAGAGGCAACACAAATATGATGCCTCGCAGAAATAAAGGAGATGGGCCTATTTGTGGTCTTGAGTGATGGTTGTTTAGTTAAGAGTGTGTGTTATGTTTTCTCTCCTGTTGTAACGCACGGGCTCTTTTGCTAGTAAATAATAAAGCAAATTGGGTTTCTTTCGTCTGTCATGGCATTTTTCAGAAAAGTTCCTCTATTTCAGAGAATTTAACCCGCAGTCCTGTTTTAAGTTAAAATGAATAATTATTTTCGTATTTTACACAAAAGTCCATGTCTTCTCTTGAAATCAATTCGCCGTCCGGATTTAAGTCACACCCTAACCGTTATTTTACATTTTTTGAAACCCCCCCTGATGTTTTAGGTAATTCATCCGCGGATCATATTTAAGTCAAACAAATGATTTTTAAAATCATCCATATCTTTTAAACAGTAACTTCGATTTGAACATGTTATATATGAAATTTGATTAGAAAAATATGTAGAATATGAATATGAGATTATTTTTACCTATTAAGTATTTTAAATATTATTTTGGAATATATTTGAGTCAAACCAAATGATTTTCTAAATTATCTGTATCTTTTAAACCGTAACTTCGATTTTAACATATTATATGTGAAATTTTATTAAAAAACGTGTGGAATCTAAATATGATGTTAACTTTACCTGTGAAATATTTTAAAATATTATTATGGAAGCAAACTTATAATTTATAGCGCAAGATTCTTTTTTTCATACCGGCGGCGATCCGGATTGCAAATAAACACCCCACCATAACCATATACGGAAAAGAAAAAAATCGATAACTACACATGCATACCTCTGAAAATGTCGCAGGGAAAAGAACAGATTTCTCATAGTGAGACTGAGAGAAAGCGAGCGAGAGAGAGAGAGAGGGAGAGAGAGAGGGAGAGGGAGGAGAGAAGGAGAGAGACGCCTTAGGATTAACCATATTCAACACACGTTTTTTGTTGTTTTGTGTGAACACCGAGGACATCACCGACGAGGGTGAGGAGGATAAGCGGCAACACAAATATGATGCCTCGCAAAAATAAAAGAGATGGACCTATTTGTGGTCTTGAGTGATGGTTGTTGAGTTAAGAGCGTGTGTTATGTTTTCTCTCCCGTTGCAATGCACGGGCTCTTTTGCTAGTCTCTACCAATATAAAAAGACCTAAAGGAGCAGATCCAACTGATCTTGGCCATCGAACTAAGTCAATTCAACGACCTAGACTGCTCCAATGGCAAGCGTTAAACGTGTTTAATGTGCAATTAATATCATACCAAATATTACACTAACCACAGAATTAACACACAAATAATAGCATATCTAATATCCGCGTGCAATTAATATATTGCCTAAATATTAACGTGCATTGCACGTGCGCATTTACTAGTGTGGACGGTGGACCTAGTGGCAAATGTGATGCATCGAGGCATGTGGCTCCTCCCAGGTGTATCAGGGAAAACTGTATCTCACGCGCCTATCCACATCATCAAATAGGTCCAATATGTAATAAACGCTTCTCACTACCTCTTCATGCGCATGCAACCTGCCATAAATAACCATTTTTTCGTGCACTCTCAAGCATCAACATCCTACATTTCTTTTGCTATGTGTACATGTGTTGACGTCGTCCAATCGTCCAGAGGTCCGACACGAGTCCCCGACCAACCATTTGGTTAGACTTCGCGTGTTGTTAATGCGATCATTCGATTCCAAAAGCCGAACTGACCGCCTTTTCTAATTCTCATACCCTCACTAGTAGAAAAAGGGTCAAACGTGAAGCACATTAGTGCCGGTTTGTATTTGAGCCGGCACTAATGTATACATTAGTGCCGGTTCCAACGGCTAGCCGGGCCGCTTTCATTAGTACCGGTTCGTGGCGAACCTTTAGCACCGGTTCGTGCCATGAACCGGTACTAATGAGAGTGGTGGCAGGATGTTGTCAGACTGGGGCCCCTCCAGCCCCTTTAGTATCGGTTCTTGGCACGAACCGATACTAAAGGTCGTCCTACATAAATCCTTCATCCACCCGAGCTCGCTCTGTTCTTCCCCTTTCCCCTCTCGTCTCTCTGTTCTTCCCCTCTTCCTCTCGAGCTCATCACACATTTTGCCCAAAATTTGTCAAGATTTGAAGGCCCCCATCCATTCAAATGATCACAAAGGTTAGCAACTTTGTCCTTTCATCTCTCATTGCTAGATTAGCTCTTGCAATGCTTTATATAGTGATTAATTTGTGAGTTTAGTAATTTGGGAGGATATATATATATATATATATGTGCTAGTATTTGATTTATATGCAATTTGAGGTCAAAAATAACACTTAGTTTGCATATGTAGGTGTGGTTTACTTAGTGCCTTCTAAATCTCCGTCGTAGCCACTGTCCATCGCCCGCACCGTCCCGTCGCCGGCACCACCTTGTGGTGAGCCTCTTGTTCATGAAATTTTATATAAAAATTGATGTTTGTGTGATTTGGATATATAGTTACTCGTATAATTATCTTACCCGTACGTTGTTTGTTATACATATAGTGCCATGGTTTTGATATCCGTCCCCGTCGGCCCTCGTCCTTGTTATGATTCGGATGTGGTATATATATTCTCTTTTAAAACTAGTTGCATTTCGTGTTTATGACAAATTATGCCCATCAAGTTGACATAGAAATTTTTTCTAGGAGGTATGTGAACCGGAAATTCCAACCGACCCTATTGTCGAGAGGTTAAATTTAGTTGAAAGAGAAAACGAGTACTTGAAAGAAAAATTGAAAAGAATTGAGGGGGAGAAGATGGAATTGGAGTTGCATGTTGCCGATGTCGTCGATGATCACAAGATCAAGATGGAGAAAATGCGCTTGAAGATTAGAAAGATTAGAAAATATGCCATCGATAGTGAGGCTTGGTATCATTATGCTGTTGGATCCATTGTTACCTTAGTTGCGATCTTGATCGCATTTGTTGTTGCATTTAAATGCTTTAGCTAGAGTTATTTGTTTGTTGCATTTAAGTGTTGTATGAACTTTATGTATGAACTTGTATTAATTTGGTCTATTTGGTGTTGTGTAATGAAGATGAGCCGGCAATGGATGTACAATGACCGATGCTCTCCCCAGTTCGTTGAGGGCGTGCATACTTTTCTGCTTGCGACTGAGGCAAACAAGCGGGCGGATGGTTTTATGCCTTGTCCATGTGCTGGCTGTAAGAATGGTCACAATTACTCTACGTCAAGAACCATTCACGTCCACTTGTTTAAGTCCGGTTTCATGCCCCACTATAATGTTTGGACCAAGCACGGAGAAAGAGGGGTTATGATGGAAGACAATGAAGAAGAAGAGGACGATGACAACTATCCTGGCCATGGGTTCCCTGAATACGATGATACAACAATGGTGGAAGAAGCTGAGCCGGTAATGCGGGAAGAAGCTGAGCCGGCAATGCGGGAAGAAGCTGAAGAAGAGGCATCAGATGAGCCCATTGATGATCTAGGTCGGGCCATTGCCGATGCAAAGAGAAACTGCACAAGTGATTTGGAGAAGAAGAAGTTGCAGCGCATGTTAGAGGATCACAAAAAATTGTTGTACCCGAATTGCATAGGTGACAAGAAAAAGCTGGGCACCACACTGGAATTGCTGCAATGGAAGGCAGAGAATGGTGTATCTGACAAGGGATTTGGAAAGTTGCTGGTAATGATAAAGGATATGCTTCCAAAGGACAACGAATTGCCCGAGAGTACGTACGAAGCAAAGAAGGCTGTCTGCCCTCTAGGGTTAGAGGTGCAGAAGATACATGCATGCCCTAATGATTGCATCCTCTACCGCGGTGAGTACGAGGATTTGAACGCTTGCTCGGTATGTGGTGCATTGCGCTATAAGATCAGCCGCGATGACCCTGGTGATGTCGAGGGCGAGCGCCCCAGGAAGAAGATTCCTGCCAAGGTGATGTGGTATGCTCCTATAATACCACGGTTGAAACGTTTGTTCCAAAACAAAGAGCATGCCAAGGCGATGCGATGGCACAGAGAAGACCGTAAGAAAGATGGAAAGTTGAGAGTACCCGCTGACGGGTCGCAGTGGAGAAAAATCGAAAGAAAGTACGGGAAGGAGTTTGCAGATGATGCAAGGAGCGTATGGTTTGGTCTAAGCGCAGATGGCATTAATCCTTTTGGGGAGCAGAGCAGCAACCATAGCACCTGGCCTGTGACTCTATGTTTGTATAACCTTGCTCCTTGGTTGTGCATGAAGCGGAAGTTCATTATGATGCCAGTGCTCATCCAAGGCCCTAAGCAACCCGGCAACGACATTGATGTGTACCTAAGGCCATTAGTTGAAGAACTCTTACAACTGCGGAATGGAACAGGTGTACGTGCGTGGGATGAGCACATGGGGGAAGAATTTGTCCTAAAGGCGTTGCTGTTCGTGACCATCAATGATTGGCCTGCTCTCAGTAACCTTTCAGGACAGACAAACAAGGGATACCGCACATGCACGCACTGTTTGGACGATACCGACAGTATATATTTGGCTAATTGTAAGAAGAATGTGTACCTGGGACATCGTCGATTTCTTCCGAGCAGGCATCCCATAAGAAAGAAAGGCAAGCATTTCAAAGGTGAGGCGGATCACCGGAAGAAGCCTCGCCACCGTACTGGTGCTGATGTACATGATATGGTCAAGGATTTGAAGGTGGTCTTTGGAAAGGGTCCTGGTGGACAACCTGTTCCGAATGACGCTGACGGACGCGCACCCATGTGGAAGAAGAAATCTATATTTTGGGACCTGCCCTATTGGAAAGACCTAGAGGTCCGCTCCGCAATCGACGTGATGCACGTGACGAAGAATCTTTGTGTGACCCTGCTTGGCTTCTTGGGCATGTATGGGAAGACAAAAGATACACCTGAGGCACGAGAGGACCAGCAACATATGCACGGAAAAGACGGCATACATCAGGGTCATGCAAGCTACGCTCTTACCAAAGAAGAGAAGGAAATCTTCTTTGAATGCCTGCTCAGTATTAAGGTACCGTCTGGCTTCTCGTCGAATATAAAGGGAATAATAAACATGGCAGAGAAAAAGTTTCAGAACCTAAAGTCTCATGACTGCCACGTGATTATGACGCAACTGCTTCCGGTTGCATTGAGGGGGCTTCTACCGGAAAACGTTCGATTAGCCATTGTGAAGCTATGTGCATTTCTCAATGCAATCTCTCAGAAGGTAATCAATCCAGAAATCATACCAAGGTTAGAGAATGATTTGGTGCAATGTCTTGTCAGTTTCGAGTTGGTGTTCCCACCATCCTTCTTCAACATCATGACGCACGTCCTAGTTCACCTATGCGAAGAGATTAACGTTTTGGGTCCTGTATTTCTACACAATATGTTCCCCTTTGAGAGGTTCATGGGAGTCTTAAAGAAATATGTTCATAACCGTGCTAGGCCAGAAGGAAGCATCTCCAAGGGCCGTCAAAATGAGGAGGTCATTGAGTTTTGTATTGACTTTATTCCTGACCTTAAGCCGATTGGTGTTCCTGAATCGCGGCATAAGGGAAGACTGGATGGAAAAGGCACGCTAGGAGGGGAACAAATAATATGTATGGACGGACATTCTCTCACTGAAGCACACTACACAGTTCTACAGAATTCCGCCTTGGTGGCTCCATATATGGATGAACACAAGAATTTGCTATGCTCCAAACACCCGGAGCGGTCTGATGACTGGATTACACGTGAACAAACCAGGAGTTTCGCCAGCTGGTTGCAGACACGTACCATGCATGACACCTCTATTGAAGATGACCTGTACTTGCTGTCCCAGTTGCCATCTTCGAATATAATGACTTTCAAAGGGTACGAGATAAATGGTAATACATTTTACACGATCGCCCAAGATAAGAAGAGCACCAACCAAAACAGTGGTGTCCGCTTTGATGCAGAAACCAAGACGGGAAAGGAAACATATTATGGTTATATACAGGACATATGGGAACTTGACTATCGACGTGGTTTGAAGGTCCCTTTGTTTTGGTGCAAATGGGTCAATATGACACGAGGTGGGGTAACGAAGACCTGCAGTACGGAATGACAACAGTGGATCTCAACAATCTTGCGTATGCAGACGAACCATTCGTCCTAGCCAATGATGTGGCACAGGTTTTCTATGTGAAGGACATGTCTACCAAGCCAAGAAAAAGAAAAGATAAGGAAGCGAATGCATCGTACGATGAGCCAAAGCGGCACATAGTTCTTTCTGGGAAGAGAAACATCGTGGGAGTGGATGACAAGACAGACAAGTCAGAAAATTATGAAAAGTTTGATGAAATTGCTCCATTCACAATGAATATTGACCCGAGCATCCCGTTAAATGATGAAGATTTTCCATGGTTACGGCGCAAAGGGACACATGCGAAGAAAAAGTTTCACATCCAAAGATCTGGGATGTGATCGGCTTCACTATCATCACTTTCTTCTGTGTTTCACACCCAGAAGGGAATCTCTGTAATAGTTAGGGTAGTTAATTATGTGTTTTGGCATTTGAAACGCAAAGAAATTTTATGTGCAAACAAATTCTTTCATGCCTTTACTGATTTTTAAAGTTAAGTTATTCACAAACTAGTGATTCACACTAATTTCAAATAATTCAAAATTTAAACTATTCAAATTTGAAAACTATGGGCACTAACAGAAAGTTTGTAATTTTTTGTACCTAAAGCAAAAATATTCACAAAGAAACTCTAAATACACAAAAAACAACTCAAAAATAAATAAAGCAAAAAAAATAAAATAAAAAAAGCCCGCCTACTAGGCCAGAGCGGCCTGCATACGACTAGAAACCCAACCTGCTGTTGGGTCAGGATGCAGGCCCGCAAAGGCCCAGTAGGCCAACAGGGCAGCACAGAACATGTAGGCCCAGTAGGCCTGCTTTGGAGAGGAGCTCGAGAGAGCTACCGCACGGGGGTTTATAAACCAGTGCGGTCGCCCCTCGGCTAGCGAGGTGGGACTAAACTTGCGCACCGCACCTGCGCCAGCGCACCCCCTTTAGTACCGGTTCGTGGATCCAACCGGTACTAAAGGGGGGCCTTTAGTACCGGTTGGAGCCACCAACCGGTACTAAAGGGGGTGCGGTTCCCGCCGCTTGGCCTGGCCAAAACAGGCCTTTAGTACCGGTTGGTGGCTCCAACCGATACTAAAGGTGCCTTCTATATATACAACACTTACGAAAATTTCATTCTCCCTCTGTTTCTTCCTCTGTTTCCCCATTAAAGCACCGCCCGCGCGCCCCGATCGATCAACGCCGTCGCCGTCACCGCCCCCGTCCCCGTCGCCGCCCTCGTCTCCGTCGCCGCCCCGGGCCCGTCCCCGTCGCGCTGTCCCCGCGTCGCCGCCCCCGCGTCACGCCCCGGCCCGTCGCCGCCCCCGACCGTCGCCTCGCCGTCGCCGTCGCCCCGCTGTGAGCTCTCCCCCTCTAACCCCTCTCCCTCACCCCCGGCGGCCACCATGGGCGCCGCCCCTCCCCGAGCCCATACACACACACACAAGCATGATGAACACACACATACACACGTACATATGTATGAATTAATGCATGTATATATTAGTATATACGTATTTTGTATGTTTAATTAGTTTAGATTTTTTAGATTATTATTTTTTCACTAGTATATATGTATGAATGCATGTTAGATGGATATAATTAGTGTTTAATTAGTATGGAATTTTTTTTATATAATGTTGTTTTTCAGTTTTTTAATGGATGTATAAAAGTTGTGTTTTCTGTTTTTAGTGTTAGATGCTTAATTAGTATGAAATAGCATATAGAATTTTGACATATGCAATGATAGCATAATTAGTGTTATATAGAAATGTTAGAAATTTTAGTTATGAAAATCCAATCATTAAAAAAGTTACTTTTTGCGGGCATATAGCTAGTATTTGTTCTCAACGATGCCCGGCCCGCATCCTCGCCGTCGACCCGTCCGCGACGACGTCCGACTGACCCATGTCCGGGACTGGGCTCCGCCGGGCTGGCACTGGGAGGTGCTGCCTGGAGGGGCGCGCCGCTTGATGAGGAACCCGGCTCCGGGTCCCGTCGTCGACCCTGATCTCGTTTGGTGGTGTTCGCGTGGGCCAGTTTCGGTGCGGAGGGAGCCGGCCCCGCCGGAGGTGGTACGTCGCCGTGTCAGGGAGGAGGACGAGCACGTCCATCGCTACATGGTTGCGTTAGAGGGCGGCAGGTTCTCCAATACCTGGCAGTTTCTTCAGGGATCTCACTTCAGCTATGATCCTGTGAGGGTTCCTTCTCTTTGGGTGTCCACCGCCCGCGCCGCAGGAACCGCGAGTGTCCTAGATTCTTCTGTAGTATTCGATCTTTAATTAGCTACCTAGCCAGTGATGTACTATTCAATATTATATATTATTCGAGACAATGTATTCGAGATTATATCTATTATTTGAGACGATGTATTCGAGATTATATCTATTATTCGAGACGATGTAATTTGAATACTAAATTGTTTTATATTTCTTTTGGCATAGTTAAATAAAAGCTATGGCGGACAATACCAACAGAGAGGGAGAACAGACCATGTTCGATATAATACGCGGGCCAGATGATGATCAGAATGAAGAAGATTATGACGGCTCCGAATTTCTAAACAACACCGGAGAGGGTGATATGATATTTGATCGCGACGACCGAATTGATGAAGTCATGACCGGCGAGGTATATATATTTATATAAGCAGGCATCTGGTGATCATCACATGTTTTAAATGAGTTGAAGATATATTAACGAATCGATCTTTCTTCTTTCAGCCATTCGGATCGAGCAAATCTTCAGGCAACAGGACGAAACAAGGCCCGAACAAAAAGTTGAAGGAGGGCGTAAAGTATAATATTGAGGCAATCAAACCTAATGGCGAACCATTAGCGCCTAAGAAGATTGCGGACAAGAGTTCGTTCGTCAGTGCGGACTTCTTGTGAAGGACCAACTCCCGATCTCCCTTCAAGAATGGAGAGAGCCAGCAAAGCCACGTCCAGATCTTACTTTTGTCGATGACAGACAAAAAAGTTTGCTTTGGGATACTCTAATGGAACATTTCACCCTACCAGATCATTTCACAGAAGCAGATGTGCAGAAAGTCAAGGACGCTGCTCTTAGGAAGATGGCGATTGCATTCAAGAACCACAAGAATCGTGAATGGGACAAGTACGTCAAGGGAGGAAGGAAGACTCCAGTATTCGAGGGAACACTAGAGAATCAAAGTGCTCATTAGGACGATTTCGTGAAATTCAAGGATTCAGAATTAGCTAAGGAACGGTCGAGAATAAACAAGAAGAATGCCGAAAAAAGGATAAGTTCCATAAGCTGGGGCCAGGTGGCTATGCGGTGGCAATGCCTAAGTGGGATAAGTCTGAGAAAGAGATGGAGGATGCAGGTGTCACTCTGGTTACTAAGAGCTGGCCCCCCAGGTGCAGGACTTGGTTCTATGCGCATGGGGGGGAGTTGGACCCAAAGACAGGCAAAGTTTCGACGAAGGCATGTCTGAACGGAGCCGACGATAATATACTTGTTGCAGTAGAAGAGGCTCGAACGGGGGTGTTCCAGCCCAACAGAGAGAACGACGAGCTTACGCGTGCCCTGGGAAATCCTGAACACCCGGGAAGAACGCGAGGCAAGGGCGCTATTCCGTGGTATGAGGGGTTTTTGGACTGGAACGCCGACTACAGAACCCGTGCGAGAAGGAAGATTGCGGAGGAGAAGCAGAGGAAGATGGAGGAGGAGAAGAGGAAGCTGGACTATGAACGCCTTCAAGGCCTAGAATTAGCGCATGCGGACTTGGTAGTCAAATTCCAGCGGCAGCAGGAGCAGATCGACTCACTTAGCCAGCAAAGGGGGTCTCAGCAGCTGCAGCAGCTAGCGGATGATCCAGCATTGGATACCACCGCCCCATCCATGCCGAGAAGCAGCGTGGGTTCCGCCCCGTTTGACGCAATGCTGGATAGATACAACGTGGATGGCATCGCGGAGAACACTAACTGCGAGCTACACTTCAAAATTAAGAGCATATCCTTGAAGGTGGTGGACGACGTTGCTTATACAAATCCCCCGATGCAACCTTCCATTGCAACCCGATTCCAGCAGGCTATGCTCGTGTTGTGGTTGATGAGGTGGCGGACCAATATTCGGGGCTAGAGCTTGACATTCCTGGAGGTGACGAGGAGCACACACTCGGAGATGCCAAACATCGTATCATCCTATGGAGAAAGGATTGCATCATCTTTCGAAGGCCACCGACACCGCGTCACCCAACTCCTCATCGAAGTCCGCCACCGAGTCAGCAGACTCCCGCTCCTCCAAGTCCACCAACGCGTGAGGCCACTCCTCCTCCTCCAAGTCCGGCAAAGTGTCAGGCCACTCCTCCTCCAAGTCCGACACAGCGTCAGACGTCCACCCCTCCTCCAAGTCCGGCACAACTTCAGGCCACTCCTCCTCCAACTTCGGCACAGCTTCAGGCCACTCCTCCTCGTCCAACTCAGCCCCGTCAGCCGTCTCCGCCGCCTCAGCAATCGCAAAAGAGACACCCCACAGCTATGGTGCGTAGCGGTACGAGTCGAGGTCATAGTACAGGAAGTACAGGCGGAGGCAAGCGATATAAATATGGTCCAAACCTCACTACTCCTCTTCCTGAGAGGGCTTATGACAGGACCGAGGAGCAAACCAATGCCATAGTGCGGGCAGAAGTCGACGCCCATTTTGGACCGAAACCGCCACCGCCGCCAAGGGAGAAAGTGCCTGTGGAAGTAGTTGACCACTTCATTCGTATGGCTCAACCACCAGCTCCTAAGCCTGTTGACACAGACTATGAGCGCCACATCAGGAAGTTGCATCGACAACGTCTACAGAAGGAGGCGAGCTCAAGCTCGAGCAAACAACAAGCAGCTGTCAAAAAATGCGGGAAAACCGTTGCCCAGCTGGGAGAACAGGCGGCGCAATCGATCCCCCCGTTTGTTGTGCTGCCAACAACACGTGACAGTATGCGTGACCAATATTATTGTGGGCAAACAGTTTACGTTCCCGAGGTGGGCGATGTGGTAATAACCCAGGATCATATAATGTAGGCTGAAACTCTCAACATCACTGTTGGACAACTCCTCGAGATCGAGGACATGCCTGTGCTTACAAAGGAGGAAATAAAACGGAAATATGCCCGGGGCCAACCTTTGGTCAAGACAGAAGAGGTCAAGAAGCTCCCAACGAGAATGTATGAATTGCATCAATGGTACATGGACATTACCAAGAGATCCGATCGAGAGTCCCTCATGGTGCAAGTCAAGAAGGATCATTACTACCATGAGAAACCTGTGACCGTCGAGTATTCTGAACTGTTTCAGTTATACAATCAAGACGTACTCGACAAATCTATCGTTAGTTGCTATTGTATGTAAGTGATTTCTTTCTGTAATTTAAGTCTCAAGCTAGCTGTAGTGATCCTTTTGATCAATCATTACCTGTAATTATCCTCACTATATTCTTTTCTGTGGTATTATGCAGGATGAAGATGTATGAAATGAGAAAATGTGGACGCTATGGCATTGGGTTCATTGACCCAAACACCGTTAATGAATACACATGGGAAATAAACAAGCATCATGAAAAGCAGGTAGAGGACAGCATGCTAGAGTTCTTGAAGCGCCTCAAATACAATGAAGATATACTACTTCCTTACAACTTCCAATGAGTCACACTTTCTTGTACTACAAATTCTCTGTTTTTGCCTACTAGCTAGCTACATGTTTTTGCTTACATATGCCCGCTTAATTAAGACATGCAAACGTGTGTGCATGCAGATTTCACTGGATCTTGTGTATCATTAAAGTTGACGCCGGAACAGTTGAAATACTAGACTCACTACTCAAAGCAAATAGTGACTATAACATCTTGTTTGGGATAGTCAACATGTAATTTCAATCATTATTAACTATATATCTCAGCCTATTTAGTTCGTCATTTCATGATATGAACTATTTAATAACCCCTTTATTCATTTTCTTTGTCGGCGGGCAGGGCTTGGGCAAGGTTCATCAGCGTCACGGAAGGCGAATGGAAACGACAGCTGAAATGGTTTCGACCCAAGGTAAGTAATTAAGTAGTACTAGCTAGCTAGCTAGCTGCCATCTCTTTAATTATCATGCTTGATTAATTATTATCTGATCAAATTAAATTCCATTCTCGTAATAAAGGCCCTGAAGCAGGCGCAGGGGACTAATCTGTGTGCATTCTGCGTTTGCGAGAATATTCGCATGATGGCATCCGAAAGGAGCAGATCTCAAAGACAGGAATGGGTACGCTTGTCAGAACACTATTCACAATTTTTACACCATTATCGATATTTAGTCACACAACTAATACACATGCATATTGATCTCCTTCTTAACAGTTCACAGAGGTGCGGGACAAGCTCCTAGGAACGGAGCGCGTAGAAGCACTTCAAGAGCAAATAGCGGGATTTTTGCTCGACCAGGTCATAAATCCGAAGGGAGAATACTATTACCCGCTACCGCCCCCATCGACCAGGTCATGAACCACTTCCAATTGTCATCGTGCTCCGAAGGCACCAATTAGGCTAATGCCACTGGCTCCGAAGGCAACATGCACATGTAGGAGAAATTGTATATAGCTATATATACATGTGTGTATGTGTGAATTAATATGGTGGTTTGTGAGACATTGATGATATATATATGATTGGTTCTACTAGAAATTCTATATATATATATATGCATAACGTGTACAATGTGTAGTATCGTAAAATACCAGCAAACGAAAAAGAATTAAAATGGAAAACACAAAATTAAATGAAAAAGAAATCATAAAACCAAAAACCCCCCAAACATTTTAGTACCGGTTGGTGTTACAAACCGGTACTAAAGGGCTCCCGGCCCCCGGAGCTGGCTCGTGCCATGTGGTTGCCCTTTAGCACCGGTTCGTGCTGAACCGGTACTAAAGGGGGGCCTTTAGTGACCACACTTTAGTGCCGGTTATGGAACCAGCACTAAAGGGCCTTACGAACCGGTGCTATTGCCCGGTTCTGCACTAGTGCCTTCATGTCCATGTCTCCTTTTCTCTCCATAGAATTCCTCACTTCTCCATTGCCCATGCCAAGCTACCGTCCAGGCTCCAGACTAGTTGAACATTTAGCTACTACATGCGGTTGGCTCCTTGGAATTTCCCTGCGCTGCTCACTCACTATGCCCAGGTCTGCACAACGCACATGGCCCTCAACAGCCGCATGAGAGCATCTCCAACAGCTGCGCCAAAAGGTGCGCGCGTGATAAACTGGACTTTTAGCGCACGTGTGACATTTTCGCGCGCTTCAGCGGGGGCGAGAAACTAGCACGCGTCGAAAACGATTGCGCGCGCGGGAAAAGGCGGCATCTCGCGCGCTACTTTTGGCGCACCGCTTCCGGCACGCCTATAAATTGCGGCGTTCACCATGCGGCTATCCATACTGCCACGCGCGCCTATCCCGCTTCCTCGTAGCTTCCTCGCCGCTCCAGCGCCTCGCCACCGACGCGCCACCATGCCGCCGCGCCGCCGAGGAGCGTCAGGCTACCGCGGCGTCCGCCAGCGCCCCAATGGCTGGTACTACGCCGAGATCTGGTCCGGCAACGTCCGGCTCGGCCTCGGCACCTTCCAGACTGCGCATGAGGCCGCCCGCGCGTACGACGCGGCGGCGTGGCGCCTACATAGGCCGCGCACGCAGATGAACTTCCAGGACGTGTACACGCGCCAGCAGGCGCAGGACGTCGCCCTTCGCCTCGTCTTATCACGGACGAGGACCGTGCAGAGCACACTCGGCTACAGCGCCGTCTCCTCATCGCCGAGGAGGACGAGCGAGGCATGGCGGAGTGGCGCCGACGCCACCCAGAGGACGTCGTGAACGAGCATGCCTACTAGGCGGAGAGGACGGCAAAGCGCCGCGAGGATCGGTTGGAGGGGCGTCGGCGGAAGGCCCTGGCGCTATCGTAGTGCGATATCGTTGAAAATGGTGGGCAGTCGATCTTTTTGGCTAATGATCCTCGTTCGGACGATATGTGGCTCGATACCTCAGACCAGACCAGCGAGGATGATGATGATGATGATGATGATGATGATGACGACTGGGAGTAGGTTGTAGTTTCACTATCTAGTTGCACTATCTAGTAGTGTTTTTATGTCGTCGCACCGTAGTTTTATCTATCTATGCTATAGAACTACGTAAAATATCTATGTATCATTTTTATATATGAATTTTATTTAGTATCGTTTTTATTTAAAAATATGTACGCAATGTTCGTGCGATAGCGCGCTGCATTTTAGCGTGGCTACTGGAGCTATGCGCACGTTAAATTTTAGCGCGGCTGCTGAAGCCAACGTTGCCCACCGCGCTTTTTCAGGCGATAAACGCGCTGCAAACTACTTTTTAGCGCGCCGCGCGTTGGACGGCTGTTGAAGATGCTCTGAGTGAACATTGGCCTATTAGCCGACCTCATCTTCTCTTCATCTGGTCCACAACATATGAAGACACAAGAAGACAATAGTGTGTATGCTTTATCCTCGTCATTCATCTATGTAGTTGACTACAGAAAACAATCAAACCGTGTCATTGCTTTTTTTCATGCAAACCAACTTTGATAGATTACAAACAGAAAACCAAGTCAACAAATAAAAAACCAAGTCATATGCACTATTTTGGTTGCAGGATTTGGTCACATCCCAAGGTTTATGTATCCTATATTGTAGAAGAATCGGCCCAAAGCAATTTAAAGGCATGCTTTACCGGTGTGTATGTTGTAAAAATTATGTGCTAATAATAGCACTTGCTATAAACTATGAATTATATCTCTGTTATCACTCTTACATATTATTTCATAAGCAACTACCTGATGATTCTTATTTAAATTTTTGATTTGGTATAAAGTTTATATATTAGACTTTATAAAGTATGAACTCTAAAATATGGTATTTGGTCTGACACTCTGATTTGAAAGATAACGAGCGATCCCTTACTCCCTCGATGGGGAGCAGGTCGTGTATATATTGAGATCGGGCAAGCCTGCCTTGGCATACAAGGAAGAGATACAAGAGTTTGAGAAGAATACGAGAAGGAGAAGGAAGGTCGGTTGAGATTACATGTTTTCTCTAACACCCTTCCTTAATCTCAACTATCCTAAATTAAGATTATTCTTGAACTCTTCAAATGGTCTTGCTGAAAGTGCCTTTGTGAAGCCATCTGCTACTTGGTCCTTGGAGGGAATAAACCGTATCTCAAGTTTCTTTGCTGCAACTCTTTCTCGCACAAAGTGGAAGTCAATCTCTATGTGTTTTGTCCTTGCATGAAACACTGGGTTTGCAGACAAATATGTTGCCCAAATTGTCACACCATAAATATGAGATAGGATTTTTCTTAACCCCCAACTCATCAAGAAGTGATTCAACCAAAATAATTTCAGCAGTTGCATTTGCCAAGGACTTGTATTCTGCTTCTGTGATTGAACGTGACACAGTGGCTTGCTTTCTAGCACTCCAGGAAATAAGGTTGGACCCAAAGAATACTGCAAAACCTCCAGTTGATCTTCTGACATCACTACAACCTGCCCAGTCAGCATCAGAGAATGCACTAATAAGGGAGGAATTAGACCGTTTGAAATGAAGTCCTATTCCCATAGTATGCTTCACATATCTCACAATTCTCTTAACAGCTGCCCAATGAGCAGATGTAGGTGCATGTAGGTATTGACAAACCTTATTAATAGCAAACGAAATGTTTGGACGTGTGAGAGTTAGATATTGCAATGCTCCCACAGTACTCCTATACCTTGTGCTCTCCTCCTCTCGAAGTGGCTCACCTTCATATGCAGAGAGCTTTTCTGAGGAAGACAAAGGTGTGGGCACTGGCTTACAATTCTTCATTCCCATGAGAGACAGAAGCTCGTTTACATATTTTTCCTGATTTAACACAATGCCATCTTGAGTTTTCTTGACTTCAATGCGTAGGAAAAAGTGCAAATCACCTAGATCCTTCAAGGCAAACTCTGAGCTCAAATCATGTAATAGAGCATTAGTAGCATTTTGTGAAGAACTTGCAACTATGATATCATCCACATATATGAGCACAAAAATGACTACTCCTGCCTTGTTATAAATGAACAAGGACGTATCAGCCTTGGAAGCAATAAAGCCAAGATATTTCAATTGTAAGCTCAGTCTGGAATACCATGCTCTGGGTGCTTGCTTTAAACCATAGAGTGCCTTATCAAGCTTGCAAACATAATGTGGTAATTTCTTACTCTCATACCCAGGTGGCTGTCTCATAAACACTTCCTCTTCTAGAACACCATGCAGAAACGTGTTCTGTACATCTAGCTGCCTTAGGCTCCATCCTCTGGATACAGCAATAGCTAGCACAAGTCTGATAATTGCAGCTTTCACAACAGGACTAAATGTGTCCTCATAGTCAATGCCATAACGTTGCTTAAAGCCCTTTGCAACTAGACGTGCCTTATACCTATCAATGGAGCCATCTGCCCTTTTTTGATTCTATACACCCATTTACAGTCAATGATATTTTTACCTCTCTGGTTTGGTACAAGATGCCAGGTTTTGTTCCTCATGAGTGCAGAATATTCCTCATCCATCGCCCTTTTCCACTTAGGATCATCAAGTGCACTATTCAGCGTTGTTGGTTCTCCTCAAATACACAGCATCCCATATGGTATCATTCCATCTTTTCTTATTTTAGGGTTCCCTATACCTTTCTGTAGCCGAGTCATAACTCGTGAAGAGATTTCTGGCTGAACCATTGGAATGCTCGCCATAGAGGATCCGGGCGAATCTGCATGTGCTGACACAGCAGGTGAATTTGTCGCCACATGCGCAGGAGATCCTGCGGCCATCGGTGTGGCCGCTGCGCCTGCAGACACACGGGTGTCACCCGTTCGACCTGGCGCAGGAGATCCGCTGCCTGACCACGACTGGGCGCGCCCGCGTGACGAGGGGGATCAGGTCCCGCTACTGGTCCCGCCTGTACACGACGTGGCCGCGCGGGAGTGGCCCTCCCTGGAATCTGGAGTGGAGCCGGCTGGGGCGCGATCCGATGACGATTCGCTCACGCGATCCGAGGACTACGCACGCACAGGAGTGCCAGGTGTTGGAACTATGCCCTAGAGGCAATAATAAAATGGTTATTATTATATTTCCTTGTTCATGATAATTTTCTATTGTTCATGCTATAATTGTGTTATCCGGAAATCGTAATACATGTGTGAATACATAGACCACAACACGTCCCTAGTGAGCCTCTGGTTGACTAGCTCGTTCATCAAAAGATAGTCATGGTTTCCTGACAATGGACATTGGATGTCATTGATAACGGGATCACATCAATAGGAGAATGATGTGATGGACAAGACCCAATCCTAAGCATAGCTTAAAGATCGTGTAGTTCGTTTGCTAGAGCTTTTCCGAATGTCAAGTATCATTTCCTTAGACCATGAGATTGTGCAACTCCCGGATACCGTAGGAGTGCTTTGGGTGTGCCAAACGTCACAACATAACTGGGTGACTATAAAGGTACACTACGGGTATCTCCGAAAGTGTCTGTTGGGTTGGCACGGATCAAGACTGGGATTTGTCACTCCGTATGACGGAGAGGTATCTCTGGGCCCACTCAGTAATGAATCATCATAATGAGCTCAATGTGACCAAGTGGTTGATCATGGGATCCTGCATTACGGTACGAGTAAAGTGACTTGCCGGTAACGAGATTGAACGAGGTATTGGGATACCGATGATCGAATCTCGGGCAAGTAACATACCGATTGACAAAGGGAATTGTATATGGGATTGATCGAATCCTCGACATCGTGGTTCATCCGATGAGATCATCGAGGAGCATGTGGGAGCCAACATGGGTATCCAGATCCCGCTGTTGGTTATTGACCAGAGAGTCGTCTCTGTCATGTCTGCGTGTCTCCCGAACCCGTAGGGTCTACACACTTAAGGTTCGGTGACGCTAGGGTTGTTGAGATATTAGTATACGGTAACCCGAAAGTTGTTCGGAGTCCCGGATGAGATCTCGGACGTCGAGGAGTTCCGGAATGGTCCGGAGGTGAAGATTTATATATAGGAAGTCAAGTTTCGGCCATCGGGAAAGTTTCGGGGGTAATCGGTATTGTACCGGGACCACCGGAAGGGTCCCGGGGGTCCACCGGGTGGGGCCACCTATCCCAGAGGGCCCCATAGGTTGAAGTGGGAGGGGAACCAGCCCCTGGTGAGCTGGTGCCCCCCCATGGGCCTCCCCTGCGCCTAGGGTTGGAAACCCTAGGGGTGGGGGCGCCCCACTTGGCTTGGGGGGCACTACACCCCCCTTGGCCGCCGCCCCCCTTAGAGATTGCATCTCCTAGGGCCGGCTCCCCCCTAGGGGTCCTATATATAGTGGGGGGGGGGGAGGGAGGGCAGTGATACACTAGCCCCTGGCGCCTCCCTGTCCCTCCCGTGACACTTCTCCCTCTCCCTGAGCTTGGCGAAGCCCTGCCGAGATCACCGCTGCTTCCACCACCACGCCATCGTGCTACTGGATCTCCATCAACCTCTCCTTTCCCCTTGCTGGATCAAGTTGGAGGAGACGTTTTCCCAACTGTACGCGTGTTGAACGCGGAGGTGCCGTCCATTCGGCGCTAGGTCATCGGCGATTTGGATCACGACAAGTATGACTCCATCAACCCCGTTCTCTTGAACGCTTCCGCTCGCGATCTACAAGGGTATGTAGATGCACTCCCCTCTCCCTCGTTGTTAGATGACTCCATAGATTGATCTTGGTGATGCGTAGAAAATTTTAAAATTCTGCTACGTTCCCCAACAGTGGCATCATGAGCCAGGTCTATGCGTAGTTTCTATGCACGAGTAGAACACAAAGCAGTTGTGGGCATGGATATTGTCAATTTGCTTGCCGTTACTAGTCTTATCTTGATTTGGCGGCATCGTGGGATGAAGCGGCCCGGACCGACCTTACACGTACACTTACGTGAGACTGGTTCCACCGACTGACATGCACTAGTTGCATAAGGTGGCTAGCGGGTGTCTGTCTCTCCCACTTTAGTCGGATGGGATTCGATGAAAAGGGTCCTTATGAAGGGTAAATAGAAATTGGCATATCACGTTGTGGTTTTGGCGTAGGTAAGAAACGTTCTCGCTAGAAACCTATAGCAGCCACGGAATAACTTGCAACAACAATTAGAGGACGTCTAACTTGTTTTTGCAGCATGTGCCGTGTGATGTGATATGGCCAAAAGGATGTGATGAATGATATATGTGATGTATGAGATTGATCATGTTCTTGTAATAGGAATCACGACTTGCATGTCGATCAGTATGACAACCGGCAGGAGCCATAGGAGTTGTCTTAATTTATTTATGACCTGCGTGTCAACATAAACGTCATGTAATTACTTTACTTTATTGCTAAAGCGTTAGCCATAGTAGTAGAAGTAATAGATGACGAGACAACTTCAAGAAGACATGATGATGGAGATCATGATGATGGAGATCATGGTGTCATGCCGGTGACAACGATGATCATGAAGCCCCAAAGATGGAGATCAAAAGGAGCAAATGATATTGGCCATATCATGTCACTATTTGATTGCATGTGATGTTTATCATGTTTTGCATCTTATTTTCTTAGAACGACGGTAGCTTAAATAAGATGATCCCTCATAATAATTTCAAGAAAGTGTTCCCCCTAACTGTGCACCGTTGCGAAGGTTCGTTGTTTCGAAGCACCACGTGATGATCGGGTGTGATAGATTCTAACGTTCGAATACAATGGGTGTAAGCCACATTTACACACGCAATACACTTAGGTTGACTTGACGAGCCTAGCATGTACAGACATGGCCTCGGAACACGGAAGACCGAAAGGTCGAGCATGAGTCGTATAGAAGATACGATCAACATGAAGATGTTCACCGATGTTGACTAGTCCGTCTCACGTGATGATCGGACACAGCCTAGTTGACTCGGATCATGTTTCACTTAGATGACTAGAGGGATGTCTATCTGAGTGGGAGTTCATTGAATAATTTGATTAGATGAACTTAATTATCATGAACTTAGTCTAAAATCTTTACAATAAGTCTTGTAGATCAAATGGCCCACGTTGTCCTCAACTTCAACGCGTTCTTAGAGAAAACCAAGCTGAAAGATGATGGCAGCAACTATACGGACTGGGTCCGGAACCTGAGGATCATCCTCATAGTTGCCAAGAAAGATTATGTCCTAGAAGCACCGCTAGGTGACACACCCATCCCAGAGAACCAAGACGTGAAGAAAATATGCCCTAGAGGCAATAATAAAGTTATTATTTATTTCCTTATATCATGATAAATGTTTATTATTCATGCTAGAATTGTATTAACTGGAAACATAATACATGTGTGAATACATAGACAAATAGAGTGTCACTAGTATGCCTCTACTTGACTAGCTTGTTGATCAAAGATGGTTATGTTTCCTAACCATAGACATGAGTTGTCATTTGATTAACAGGATCACATCATTAGGAGAATGATGTGATTGACTTGAACCATTCCGTTAGCTTAGCACTTGATCGTTTAGTTTGTTGCTATTGCTTTCTTCATGACTTATACATGTTCCTATGACTATGAGATTATGCAACTCCCGTTTACCGGAGGAACACTTTGTGTGCTACCAAACGTCACAACGTAACTGGATGATTATAAAGGTGCTCTACAGGTGTCTCCGAAGGTACTTGTTGGGTTGGCGTATTTCGAGATTAGGATTTGTCACTCCGATTGTCGGAGAGGTATCTCTGGTCCCTCTCGGTAATGCACATCACCTAAGCCTTGCAAGCAATGCAACTAATGAGTTAGTTGCGAGATGATGTATTACGGAATGAGTAAAGAGACTTGCCGGTAACGAGATTGAACTAGGTATTGGGATACCGACGATCGAATCTCGGGCAAGTAACATACCGATGACAAAGGGAACAACGTATGTTGTTATGCGGTTTGACCGATAAAGATCTTCGTAGAATATGTGGGAGCCAATATGAGCATCCAGGTTCCGCTATTGGTTATTGACTGGAGACGTGTCTCGGTCATGTCTACATAGTTCTCGAACCCGTAGGGTCCGCACGCTTAAAGTTCGGTGACGATCGTAATAAGAGTTTTTGTGTTTTGATGTACCGAAGGTTGTTCGGAGTTCCGGATGAGATCGGGGACATGACGAGGAGTCTCGAAATGGTCGAGACGTAAAGATTGATATATTGGATGACTATGTTGGACATCGGAAAGGTTCCGAGTGGTTCATGCATTTTTCCGGAGTACCGGGAGGTTACCGGAACCCCGTGAGAGAAGTTATGGGCCTTATGGGCCATAAGAAGGAAGCACACCAGCCCACAAGGGGCTGGTGCGCCCCCTTTGGGCAGGAGGCCGAATTGGAGAAGGTTTGGGGGTGCGGCCCCCCTTTCCTTCTCTCCTACTCCTCCTTCCCTTCCTCTCCTAATCCAACTAGGGAAGGGAGGAATCCTACTCCCGGTGGGAGTAGGACTCCTCCAGGGCGCGCCATAGGGGCCGGCCCTCTCCCTAGGGCTGGACCAAAAGCTCGTAGCTCGTGAGCTTAATGAGCGCTCGATAGTTCGGCTCGTTAAGCTCATAGCTCGCTTCTTAATGACCAGAGCCAATCATTGATTATAGCTCGTTAAGCTTAACGAGCTTAACGAGTGAGCTAACGAGTTTCACGAGTAGCTCGTTAAGCTTGTTAGCAACAACACAACACATATTTTTATCTTATGTGACAAACTTTTTGTAACATCTCAGCCCATCTATTTAATCTAATCGACATATGAGGCAACAAACTACTTCATTTCCTTTTGTAGTCACCATATTTTATCTTGAAAACCATACCTACACATTCATCATGTATATCATAACATATTATAATCTGTTAACGAGCGCTCGCGAGCGCTCACGAGCTTAACGAGCTTCAAATGAGCCGAGCCGAGCAGGGTTTTCTGCTCGTTAATCTTAACGAGCCGAGCCTTAACCAGCATGAGCTTAACGAGTACGAGCTTAACGAGCCGAGCTGCTCGTTAGTCCACCCCTACCTCTCCCCCTCCTCCACTCCTTTATATACGAGGGTGGGGGCACCCCATAGACACACAAGTTGATCGTCGTGATCGTTCCTTAGCCATGTGCGGTGCCCCCTTCCACCATATTCCACCTCGGTCATATCGTAGCGGTGCTTAGGCGAAGCCCTGCATCGGTAGAACATCATCGCCGTCATCACGCTGTCATGCTGGTGAAACTCTCCCTCAACACTTTGCTGGATCGGAGCTTGAGGGACGTCACCGAGTTGAACGTGTGCAGAACTCGGAGGTGCCGTACGTTCGGTACTTGGATCGGTCGGATCGGGAAGACGTACGACTACTTCCTCTACGTTGTGTCAACGCTTCCGTTGCCAGTCTACGAGGGTACGTAGACAACACTCTCCTCTCTCGTTGCTATGCATCACCATGATCTTGCGTGTGCGTAGGAAATTTTTGAAATTACTACGTTCCCCTACAGTGGCATCCGATCCTAGGTTTTATGCGTTGATGTAATATGCATGAGTAGAACACAAGTGAGTTGTGGGCGATATAAGTCATACTGCTTACCAGCATGTCACACTTTGGTTCGGCGATATTGTTGGATGAAGCGGCCCGGACCGACATTACGCGTACGCTTACGCGAGACTGGTTTTACCGTCGTGCTATGCACACAGGTGACTAGCGGGTGTCAGTTTCTCCAACTTTAGTTGAATCGAGTGTGGCTACGCCCGGTCCTTGAGAAGGTTAAAACAACACTAACTTGACAAACTATCGTTGTGGTTTTGATGCGTAGGTATGAACGGTTCTTGCTCAGCCCGTAGCAGCCATGTAAAACTTGCAACAACAAAGTAGAGGACGTCTAACTTGTTTTTGCAGGGCATGTTGTGATGTGATATGGTCAAGACGTGATGAGATATAAGTTGTTGTATAAGATGATCATGTTTTGTTGAAGTTATCGGCAATTGGCAGAAGCCTTATGGTTGTCTCTTTATTGCATACGATGCAAGCGCCAAATAATTGCTTTACTTTATCGCTATGCGATAGCAATAGTTGCAAGAGCAGTAGTTGACGAGACGACCATGTGAAGACACATTGATATAGATCAAGATGATGGAGATCATGGTGTCATGCCGGTAACGATGGAAATCATGACGATACTTTGGAGATAGAGATCAAAGGCACAAGATGATGATGGCCATATCATGTCACATATTTTGTTTGCATGTGATGTTTATCTTTTATACATCTTATTTTGCTTAGTTCGACGGTAGCTTTATAAGATGATCTCTCACTAATTATCAAGGTACAAGTGTTCTCCCTGAGTATGCACCATTGCGAAAGTTCTTCGTGCTGAGACACCACGTGATGATCGGGTGTGATAGGCTCTACGTTCAAATACAACGGGTGCAAAACAGTTGCACACGCGGAATACTCAGGTTAAACTTGAGGAGCCTAGCATATAACAGATATGGCCTCGGAACACGGAGACCGAAAGGTCGAGCGTGAATCATATAGTAGATACGATCAACATAGTGATGTTCACCATTGAACTGCTCCATCTCACGTGATGATCGGACATGGTTTAGTTGATATGGATCACGTGATCACTTAGAAGATTAGAGGGATGTCTGTCTAAGTGGGAGTTCTTAAGTAATATGATTAATTGAACTTTAATTTATCATGAACTTAGTCCTGATAGTATTAGCATATCTATGTTGTAGATCAATAGCTCGCGATGTTGCTCCCAGTTTATTGTGTTTCTAGAGAAAAATTATGTTGAAAAATGTTAGTAGCAATGATGCGGATTGGATCCGTAATCTGAGGATTATCCTCATTGCTGCACAGAAGAATTATGTCTTTGATGCACCGCTAGGTGACAGACCTATTGCAGGAGTAGAGGCAGACATTATGAACGTTTGGCTAGCTCAATATGATGACTACTTGATAGTTTAGTGCACCATGCTTAACGGCTTAGAATCGGGACTTCAAAGATGTTTTGAATTTCATGGACCATATGAGATGTTCCAGGAGTTGAAGTTAATATTTCAAGCAAATACCCGAGTTGAGAGATATGAAGTCTCCAACAAAGTTCTATAGCTAAAAAGATGGAGGAGAATAGCTCAAGCAGTGAGCATGTACTCAGATTGTCTGGGTATTACAATCGCTTGAATCAAGTGGGAGTTAATCTTCCAGATAAGATAGTGATTGATAGAATTCTCTAGTCACCATCACCAAGTTGGTAGAACTTCGTGATGAACTATGATATGCAAGGGATAACGGAAACGATTCCCAAGCTCTTCGTAATGCTGAAATCAACGAAGGTAGAAATCAAGAAAAATATCAAATGTTGATGGTAGACAAGACCACTAGTTTCAAGAAAAGGGCAAAGGGAAGAAGGGGAACTTCAAGAATAACGGCAAGCAAGTGGCTGCTCAAGTAAAGAAGCCCAAGTCTGGTCCTAAGCCTGAGACTAAGTACTTCTACTGCAAAGGGACTGGTCACTGGAAGCGGAACTGCCCCAAGTATTTGGCGGATAAGAAGGATGGCAAAGTGAACAAAGGTATATTTGATATACAGATTATTGATGTGTATTTTACTAGTGTTCGTAGCAACCCCTCGGTATTTGATACTGGTTCAGTTGCTAAGAATAGTAACTCGAAACGGGAGTTACAGAATGAACAAAGACTAGTTAAGGGTGAAGTGACGATGTGTGTTGGAAGTGGTTCCAAGATTTATATGATCATCATCGCACACTCCCTATACTTTCGGGATTAGTGTTGAACCTGAATAAGTGTTATTTGGTGTTTGCGTAGAGCATGAATATGATTTGATCATGTTTATTGTAATACGGTTATTCATTTAAGTAAGAGAATAAATTGTTGTTCTGTTTACATGAATAAAACCTTATATGGTTACACACCCAATGAAAATAGTTCGTTGGATCTCGATCGTAGTGATACACATATTCATAATATTGAAACCAAAAGCTGCAAAGTTAATAATGATAGTGCAACTTATTTGTGGCACTGCCGTTTAGGTAATATTGGTGTAAAGTGCATCAAGAAAATCCATGCTGATGGGCTTTCGGAATCACTTGATTATGAATCATCTGATGCTTGCGAACCATGCCTCATGGGCAAGATGACTAAGACTCCGTTCTCCGGAACAATGGAGCGAGCAACAGATTTGTTGGAAATCATACATACTGATGTATGTGGTCCGATGAATATTGAGGCTCGCGGCAGGTATCATTATTTTCTGATCTTCATAGATGATTTGAGCAGATATGAGTATATCTACTTGAGGAAACACAAGTCTGAAACATTGGAAAAGTTCAAAGAATTTCAGAGTGAAGTGGAGAGTCATCGTAACAAAAATAAAAGTTTCTACGATATGATCGTAGAAGTAAAATATTTGAGTTACGAGTTTGGCCTTCAGTTAAAAACAATGTGAAATAGTTTCACTACTCACGCCACCTGGAACACCACAGTGTAATGGTGTGTCCGAACGTCATGACCATACTTTATTAGATATGGTGCGATCTATGATGTCTCTTACCAATCTACCACTATCGTTTTGGGGTTATACATTAGAGACAGCTGCATTCACGTTAAATAGGGCACCATCTAAATCCGTTGAGACGACACCGTATGAACTATGGTTTGGCAAGAAACCTAAGCTGTCATTTCTTAAAGTTTGAGGTTGCAATGCTTATGTGAAAAAGTTTCAACTTGATAAGCTCAAACCCAAATCGGAGAAGTGCGTCTTCATAGGATACCCAAAAGAAAATGTTGGGTACACCTTCTATCACAGATCCAAAGGCAAGATATTTGTTGCTTTGAATGGATCCTTTCTAGAGAAGGAGTTTCTCTCGAAAGAAGTGAGTGGGAGGAAAGTAGAACTTGATGAGGTAACTGTACCTACTCCCTTATTGGAAAGTAGTTCATCACAGAAATCTGTTCCTGTGACTACTACACCAATTAGTGAGGAAGCTAATGATGATGATCATGTAACTTCAGATCAAGTTACTACCGAACCTCGTAGTTAAACCAGAGTGAGATCCGCACCAGAGTGGTACGGTAATCCTGTTCTGGAGGTCATGTTACTTGACCATGACGAGCCTACGAACTATGAGGAAACGATGATGAGCCCAGATTCCGCAAAATGGCTTGAGGCCATGAAATCTAAGATGAGATCCATGTATGAGAACAAAGTATGGACTTTGATTGACTTGCCAAAGATCGGCGAGCCATTGAGAATAAATGGATCTTCAAGAGGAAGACGGACGCTGATAGTAGCTAGAATTGTCGCAAAAGGTTTTCGACAAGTTTAAGGTGTTGACTACGATGAGAGTTTCAGTACTGGAAACAGGGAATTTGCCATCAGCCAGCTCTTTGCCATCTGCCAGCTGATGGCAAAGAACGTCTTTGCCATCTGCCAGCTGATGTCAAAGAACGTCTTTGCCATCTACTTATAAAAAACAGATGGCAAATAACTGACAGACGGCAAAGAACATGATTGCCATCAGCCAATTCTTTGCCATCTGCTAGTGGATGGCAAAGATTCTTTGCCATCTGCCAGCAGATGGCAAAGAGGTTGGCAAATCCTGTGGCCGTCAAGCGTGCAACGGCGTACCAGCCCCACCTCTTTGCCATCTGCCAGCAGACGGCAAAGATTCTTTGCCATCTGCTGGCAGATGGCAAAGAGATGGGGTTATTTTTTTCCAGGTAAAAAAAACTGTGGGGTTATCCCCTCCCCCTCTCTCCCCACCCATCCAGGTAAAAAAAACGACCTTCGCATCTCATCCACACACCGAACAGCCCCCGTCGATGGCGCTCTAGGCTCGCCCTCCGCCACCCTGTCGCCGGCCCCGTTGCTCCCCCGCCCCGTCGCCGTCGCTCCCCCTCCCCGTCGCCGGCCCTCCCCCGCCCCGTCGCCGGCCCTCCCCCGCCACCCTGTCGCCGGCCCCGTCGCTCCCTCGCCCTGTCGCCGGCCGCGTCGCTCCCCTGCCCCGTCGCCGTCGCTCCCCCGCCCCGTCGCCGGCCCTCCCCCGGCCTAACTATGGGTCAGGCCAGCCGCCGCCGGCGCCAAGCCCCCGAGAGACGCCACGACCTCCACCGAGCAGGAGTAGCAGCTCGCCTTCTCGTGGCGCGGCGCCTACGAGGAGCCGTCGCCGTCACCATCGGTGTCCTCGACGGAGGCGCAAGATCCCGCGGCGCTGCGCGTGGGGATCATTGGGTTCGGCAACTTCGGGCAGTTCATCACCAGGGGCATCCAGCGGCAGGGCCACGCCGTGCTGGCCACCTCCAGATCCGACTACTCTGACTACTGCTCCGCCCACGGGATTCGCTTCTTCAGGTGACCAGCCATGCCAACCCACGAACCTATCTTTCTTCGATTCCGGTCGGGATGCAACTGCAAGGGGATCAATCGATCATGCTGTGAAATGCTGACAACAACAGAAGCTTGGAGGCGCTGTGCGAGGAGCAGCCGGACGGGCTGCTGGTTTGCAGCTCCATCCTCTCCACGGAGTCCGTCGTCCGCGCCACCCCCCTCGCCATGCTCCGCCCCGACACCATCGTCGCCGACGTGCTCTCCGTCAAGCAGTTCCCCCGCAACCTCCTCCTCGAGGTACTTACATCAAATACAAATCTTCAACCCAAACTGTACTTACCATTGATGATCACACCAGTACCAATACCACTATTTCTTCTCGTGCAACTTGGACGAGCTAGCTATTTTTCCTAAACAACAACAACAAATCATTCAGATGGTTTAGACTATAAGTAAATGGCAACAATGTTCAGTGTGAATATCAACAAAGTATAGTTAAACCTGAATGAGGCACCCTTTCATTTTTTTTCATGTTGACCAAGTTATTTTTAGATTCTCTGTTTTGACATTTGTTGAAAATAAGGTGAGATCCACCTTTTAATTTATTGAAAGGAAAGTGAATGGCCTCTGATGGATTACTACCCCGTTGTAGATAACAAAGGAGTATAGGTCAAAACATCCTTGAAGGAGCTAGCGAAGGTGAGTAGTGGACATAACATGGCAAAAATGTGTCCTAGTTGGACTGAATACAAACAATCAATGGCCTATAAGACCCTATGATCTCTCAGCTCACCATGTATGCAAAAGGAAAATTAATCCATTAGGTTCATGACATTTCAGCTCATATTTTTTCTTATAAGAGGGATTATACAGTTTAATACCCTATGACTCCCAGCTCGACATGTATGCAAAAAGAAAATTAATCCATAAGTTTCATGCCATTTCTGCTCATATAGTTTTTGATATAAGAGAGATTCTGGAGTTTAGTAGAACACGGCGTGCACAATTATGTGTTTCCTGTTTTTTAGTACTATTTATTTTGATTTTACAGTACATGAGGGAGCATTTAAACTCTTGTGCAAAAACTCCATGCTCGAAAGAAATAACCTATATTGCCTCCATCTGCTAACTTCTGACTGTTCTGATTTAAAATTTATACCTACTCATGTAGCAAAAAAATATAAAAAACCCCGTCACAGAACATAGTTCATGTCAATATCAACAACAGTATATGAAATCCAGAGGTACATACAAATTATGATCCTTCGCAGCTATTGTTATTGTTCTGTAACAAACCAAGAATCGATTGAGCTGAATAATCAACAGATTTTATTGCTGCATGCAGAGCGGTGCATAAGCACACTTGATGATTGCACCCTGTTATTGTTGACTGAACTTTGTTTTCCCTCTCAAATAATGTTATCACAAAGATTATTTCATTATGAATCTATGTCCTCTTCCTATAGCTTGCGTACCTAACTCCCTGGGATAATATAGCACCTTGCAACATGTGTGATAGTTCAATGATTACTTCATCTTTATAGGCCCAACTTAATGTCAAATCCATCAAAGAATGCAGCATATTCCCTGATCTCTTTCCTTTTTTATCTCCTAGGGTACTACCGCATCTGAGTAAATATGCATAACTAAACAACATATTCACAGGCAGATTACAGAGTCACCAGAATACTTCCCTCCAAAACAATTCAGCTATATGAATCAAACAATATGATTTGTTTTTGTCTTGTCATACATATACCAATTGGTTACCCATATCCATGCAAATGTCTCTTAATTGGAATGGAAATTTAACACACTTTTGATTCAAAAATTGAAACAGAGCAAGGCTGAGCACTCTTGAATTAGTTAGAATGCTTCACAAATCCTGTAAGTTGGTGAACTAAATCACGACTACTACTAATGCATGAATAGCAGCAGATGGTAGACCTTTTTGGGAAAATATATTTGATGCATCTTTATAAAAAGTTGAAATGTCTTGGCTGGAAGTTCATCCCAGCAGCTGGGTAGAAGTCAACACATACAAACAATCTGAAAGAAAAACCTGCATGTGAACTCATCTAGGTTTCAGTACTGAATATGTCCCAAACTCCCAATAACAGTCAAGAAGGCGGCGTTGAACTGGTTGGTGAAAAATCATTGTACCTAGCACCTTGGGTGAGTTTGCATGTAAGTTCACACACATGCAAGAATGGTGTTTATACTTTCCAAGATTTCATGATCAAGCTTGATACCACCTGACACGGAAATATATAAAAATATGATTTCAGCAAGGTACAATCAATATTACGCAAGAGACATGCCATGCATACATATATATAAAATTTATTTTCTTAAGGCAATAAAATTAAAATACCCTTTATACGTATATCTTTTGAGTTGAATCCTAGTATCATTGTCCTAATAAGTTAGAAGCTTATGCTAATTTAGCATGAGGATAGACTGAATTTTCAGTTTACACACGTGATGCTTATGCCTGTCAGTGCATGTGCTGAAGCAGCCAAACCAACATGTTCAACCTAGTGTTAAAACATACAGTGGAATCACGTGGAGGATCTTCCGCATCTTTTCCCTATATAAGAAGTCAACTACAGTATGGCGCATTCAGTAAAGTATTTGAAAATAAGTGACATCCACATCGAAGTTGTGTTTGCTTCATGCAACTACATGCATATACATTATAGCAATCTCACTACAGGAAAAACTTTGTAAGCTGTGTATGTTTCATACATGGCAAAAGTTGTTTCAAACTCGGCGAACTGTAAGCCAAGTGTTACACTCGGCGTATAGCACACAGCTTACAACTGGTCGGCTTAGTTGATTGATAGAGTAAAACCCGCATTAAAGAAAATGACTGCATGTACGTCACCATCATCATAGTTATCGTGATCAATCTCCTAGAAAAGTTGGCAAATTGAGCAGAAGAAAAGTTGGCAAATTGAGACTAAAACCCGCTTTGTTTCGTTTGTTGGTGCTAACTAGAGTAGATGACAACATTAGCATGCACAAGCCTCATGCCTCTGCTTCGCCATGAGTGTACATGAAAGAAAAAAAGTAGCTCTTATAATTTGCAAAAAATAAACAAGAATGGAGTGGCTGCGTAGCATGTTTCGGTGTTGCGGCCAGGCGAACACTTTGGTACGTGGGCACCTGCTAATTAATTCCGTCATTAGCCCTCGTGAATGGTGCGGATGATGGTGGACACCCCACGAACATGTCCACTTGCATCTTGACTTCCTCTGCACCCATCATCGTGACTTCTGACATGGTTTCGTCTATAGGATGAAATTAGATGCTACTCCTTGCGTTTCAAAATAGTTGACAGTCAAGGGTAGAAAGAACTCATAGACATGATCTATATTGACAACTTTAGTTTGGACAGAGATGAAGTAATCAATTTTGGACATGTGGATGGCATTCAAATATGTCGGTTTCGAAACTGAATCAAGAAGGCCACAACACATAAAAATTGTAAACTATGGCAAGCAGTTTGTAATATCTGCTTATTTGGATGAACATATTTTAGCTCCTAAATATCTTCACATGCTTAGCTAGCTCCAAAATGACATAATAACCTTACTTAGCTCTAGAATGACCTTAGCATGGTTTACACCAAATGACTTAGTATGCTTAGCTAGCTCAAAATGACATAATAACCATACTTAGCTCGAAAATGACCTATTTTACAGATATAAGTTGCATCATAATAATCTTCACATTTTAGTTGCATCATAATAATCTTCTTCTTCTAGTCTTCTTCTTCTAACTTTCTTCTTTCCCATTTTACAGATTTGCTTAAGATCACAGAAGCTTGGGTTGATGGAGTGCTTGTATTTAGTTTTTGTTTTGACCTTGTGAAACTTGCTACCTATGGATGAAACTATGTAATATTGATGAAACTATGTATATGTACGGATGAAACTTGCTACTATTGGTAACATGTATTGGATATATGTGTTCATGACTATTGGTAATATGTGTTGAATATGCTATATTTGTCATATAAACATATTTGTGTTTGATTTCTGTGAAAATGAATTGATATAAGAAAAAACAAAATTAAATGGGGCAATATAGTCACTTTGCCATCGGCTGGCAGATGACAAAGAGCTTTGCCATCAGCTGACAGATGGCAAAGAGGCCACGTGTCATCTACATGTAAAATTTGGGCTGGCCTATTTGGGCTCTTTGCCATCTGCCAGCAGATGGCAAAGCTCTTTGCCATGTGCTGGCAGACGGCAAAGCATGCAGCCTTTGCCATCCGTTGGCGCACGGCAAAGAGCCTGCATACTTTGCCATCTGCTGGCAGACGGCAAAGAGCCTGCAGCCTTTGCCATCTGCTGGCTGACGGCAAAGTATGCCGTTAGCCTTCTAACGGGGCTAACCCCGTTAAGAGGCTTTGCCATCTTCTAGCTGATGGCAAAGCCACAAGCTCTTTGCCATCAGCCAGCAGACGGCAAAGAAGCCTTTGCCGGCAGGGTTTCAGACAAACTGTATGCCATCTGCTGGCAGATGGCAAAGCCTTTGCCATCCGCCGACCATGCCTTTGCCATCTGCCATGGCAGATGGCAAAGTGCCAGATTCCAGTAGTGTTTCTCACTCGTATCTATGCTTAAGTCTGCCCGAATCATGTTAGCAATTGCCACATTTTATGAGATCTGGCAAATGGATAAACAAAACTGCATTCCTTAATGGATTTATTAAAAAAGAGTTGTATATGATGCAAACAGAAGGTTTTATCAATCCTAAAGGTGCTAACAAAATATACAAGCTCTAGCAATCCATCTATGTACTGGTGCAAGCATCTCAGAGTTGGAATATACGCTTTGATAAGTTGATCAAAGCCTATAGTTTTATACAGACTTGCGGTGAAGCCTGTATTTACAAGAAAGTGAGTGGGAGCACTACATCATTTCTGATAAGTATATGTAAATGACATATTGTTGATCGGAGATAATGTAGAATTATTCTGCAAAGCATAAAGGAGTGTCTGAAAGGAGTTTTTCAAAGAAAGACCTCGATGAAGCTACTTACATATTGAGCATCAAGATCTATAGAGATAGATCAAGACGCTTGATAAGTTTTTCAATGAGTACATACCTTGACAAGATTTTGAAGTAGTTCAAAATGGAACAGTCAAAGAAAGAGTTCTTGCTTGTGTTACAAGGTGTGAAACTGAGTAAGACTCAAAGCCCGACCACGGCAGATGATAGAAAGAGAATGAAAGTCATTCCCTATGCATTGTCCATAGGTTCTATAAAATATGTCATGCTGTGTACCAGATCTATTGTATACCCTACACTATTTTTGGCAAGGGAGTACAATAGTGATCTAGGACTAGATCACTGGACAACGGTCAAAATTATCCTTAGTGGAATAAGGATATGTTTCTCAATTATGGAGGTGACAAAAAGGTTCGTCGTAAAGGGTTACGCCGATGCAAATTTTGACACTGATCCAGATGACTCTAAATGTCAATATGGATACATATTGAAAGTGGGAGCAATTAGCTAGAGTAGCTCCGTGCAGAGCATTGTTGACATAGAAATTTGCAAAATACTTACGGATCTGAATGTGGCAGACCCGTTGACTGAACTTCTCTCACAAGCAAAACATGATCACACCTTAGTACTCTTTGGGTGTTAATCACATAGTGATGTGAACTAGATTATTGACTCTAGTAAACCCTTTGGGTGTTGGTCACATGTCGATGTGAACTATGGGTGTTAATCACATGGTGATGTGAACTATTGGTATTAAATCACATGGCGATGTGAACTAGATTATTGACTCTAGTGCAAGTGGGAGACTGAAGGAAATATGCCCTAGAGGCAATAATAAAGTTATTATTTATTTCCTTATATCATGATAAATGTTTATCATTCATGCTAGAATTGTATTAACTGGAAATATAATACATGTGTGAATACATAGACAAACAGTATGTCACTAGTATGCCTCTACTTGACTAGCTCGTTGATCAAAGATGGTTATGTTTCCTAACCATAGACATGAGTTGTCATTTGATTAACAGGATCACATCATTAGGAGAATGATGTGATTGACTTGACCCATTCCGTTAGCTTAGCACTTGATCGTTTAGTTTGTTGCTATTGCTTTCTTCACGACTTATACATGTTCCTATGACTATGAGATTTTGCAACTCCCATTTACCGGAGGAACACTTTGTGTGCTACCAAACGTCACAACGTAACTGGGTGATTATAAAGGTGCTCTACAGGTGTCTCCAAGTTACTTGTTGGGTTGGCGTATTTCGAGATTAGGATTTGTCACTCCAATTGTCGGAGAGGTATCTCTGGGCCCTCTCGGTAATGCACATCACCTAAGCCTTGCAAGCAATGCAACTAATGAGTTCGTTGCGAGATGATGTATTACGGAACGATTAAAGAGACTTGCCGGTAACGAGGTTGAACTAGGTATTGAGATACCGACGATTGAATCTCGGGCAAGTAACATACCGATGACAAAGGGAACAACGTATGTTGTTATGCGGTTTAACCGATAAAGATCTTCGTAGAATATGTGGGAGCCAATATGAGCATCCAGGTTCTGCTATTGGTTATTGACCGGAGACGTGTCTCGGTCATGTCTACATAGTTCTCGAACCCGTAGGGTCCGCACGCTTAAAGTTCAGTGACGATCGTAATAAGAGTTTTTGTGTTTTGATGTACCGAAGGTTGTTCGGAGTCCCGGATGAGATCGGGGACATGACGAGGAGTCTCGAAATGGTCGAGACGTAAATATTGATATATTCGATGACTATGGTTGCACATTGGAAGGGTTCCGAGTGGTTTAGGCATTTTTCTGGAGTACCGGGAGGTTACCGGAACCCCCCGGGAGAAGTTATGGGCCTTATGGGCCATAAGAAGGAAGCACACCAGCCCACAAGGGGCTGGTGCGCCCCCTTTGGGCAGGAGGCCGAATTGGAGAATGTTTGGGGGTGCGCCCCCCTTTCCTTCTCTCCTACTCCTCCTTCCCCTCCTCTCCTACTCCAACTAGGGAAGGGAGGAATCCTACTCCTGGTGGGAGTAGGACTCCTCCAGGGCGTGCCATAGGGGCCGGCCCTCTCCCCCTCCTCCACTCCTTTATATACGGGGGTGGGGGCACCCCATAGACACACAAGTTGATCTTCGTGATTGTTCCTTAGCCGTGTGAGGTGCCCCCTTCCACCATATTCTACCTCGGTCATATCGTAGCGGTGCTTAGGCGAAGCCCTGCGTCGGTAGAACATCATCACCGTCATCATGCCGTTGTGCTGGTGAAACTCTCCCTCAACACTTTGCTAGATCGGAGCTCGAGGGACGTCATCGAGTTGAACGTGTGCAGAACTCGGAGGTGTCGTACGTTCGGTACTTGGATCGGGAAGACGAACGACTACTTCCTCTACATTGTGTCAACGCTTCCGTTGCCGGTCTACGAGGGTACGTAGACAACACTCTCCTCTCTCGTTGCTATGCATCACCATGATCTTGCGTGTGCGTAGGAAAATTTTGAAATTACTACGTTCCCCTACAAGACGTTATGAACGCTTGGCAGTCACGTGCTGATGATTACTCCCTCTTTCAGTGCGGCATGCTTTACAGCTTAGAACCGGGGCTCCAAAAGCATTTTGAGCGACACTTAGCATATGAGATGTTCGAAGAGCTAAAAATGGTTTTCCAAGCTCATGCCCGGGTCGAGAGATATGAAGTATCCGACAAGTTCTTCAGTTGTAAGATGGAGGAAAATAGTTCTGTCAGTGAGCACATACTCAAAATGTCTGGGTTTCATAACCGCTTGACTCAGTTGGGAGTTAATCTCCCGGATGACGCGGTCATTGACAGAATCCTTCAGTCGCTTCCACCGAGCTACAAGAGCTTTGTGATGAACTTCAATATGCAGGGGATGGAAAAGACCATTCCTGAGGTATATTCAATGCTGAAATCAGCGGAGGTGGAAATCAAAAAGGAACATCAAGTGTTGATGGTGAATAAAACCACTAAGTTCAAGAAAGGCAAGGGTAAAAAGAACTTCAAGAAGGACGGCAAGGGAGTTGCCGCGCCCGGTAAGAAAGCCGCTGGGAAGAAGTCAAAGAATGGACCCAAGCCTAAGACTGAGTGTTTTTATTCCAAGGGAAGTGGTCACTGGAAGCGGAACTGCCCCAAATACTTAGCGGACAAGAAGGCCGGCAACACTAAAGGTATATGTGATATACATGTAATCGATGTGTACCTTACCAGTACTCGTAGTAGCTCCTGGGTATTTGATACCGTTGCGGTTGCTCACATTTGTAACTCAAAGCAGGAGCTGCGGAATAAGCGGAGACTGGCGAAGGACGAGGTGACGATGCACGTCAGGAATGGTTCCAAGGTCGATCTGATCGCCGTCGGCATGCTACCTCTACATTTACCTACGGGATTAGTTTTAAACCTCAATAATTGTTATTTAGTACCAGCTTTGAGTATGAACATTGTATCAGGATCTCGTTTAATTCGAGATGGCTACTCATTTAAATCCGAGAATAATGGTTGTTCTATTTATATGAGAGATATGTTTTATGGTCATGTTCCGCTGGTGAATGGTTTATTCTTAATGAATCTCGAGCGTAATGTTACACATATTCATAGTGTGAATACCAAAATATGTAAGGTTGATAATGATAGTCCCACATACTTGTGGCACTGCCGCCTTGGTCACATAGGTGTCAAACGCATGAAGAAGCTCCATGCAGATGGACTTTTGGAGTCTCTTGATTACGAATCATTTGACACGTGCGAACCATGCCTCATGGGTACCAAGACTCCGTTCTCAGGAACAATGGAGCGAGCAACCAACTTATTGGAAATCATACATACTGATGTGTGCGGTCCAATGAGTGTTGAGGCTCGCGGTGGCTATCATTACGTTCTCACCCTCACTGATGACTTGAGTAGATATGGGTATGTCTACTTAATGAAACACAAGTCTGAGACCTTTGAAAAGTTCAAGGAATTTCAGAGTGAGGTTGAGAATCAACGTGACAGGAAAATCAAGTTCTTGCGATCAGATCGTGGGGGAGAATACTTGAGTCACGAATTTGGCACGCACTTAAGGAAATGTGGAATAGTTTCACAACTCACGCCGCCTGGAACACCTCAGCGTAATGGTGTGTCCGAACATCGTAATCGCACTCTATTGGATATGGTGCGATCTATGATGTCTCTTACCGATCTACCGCTGTCATTTTGGGGCTATGCTTTAGAGACTGCCGCATTCACTTTAAATAGGGCTCCGTCGAAATTCGTTGAGACGACACCGTATGAATTATGGTTTGGGAAGAAACCTAAGCTGTCGTTTCTAAAAGTTTGGGGATGCGATGCTTATGTCAAGAAACTTCAACCTGAAAAGCTCGAACCCAAGTCGGAAAAATGCGTCTTCATATGATACCCTAAAGAAACTATTGGGTATACCTTCTACCTCAGATCCGAAGGCAAGATCTTTGTTGCCAAGAATGGATCCTTTCTAGAAAAAGAGTTTCTCTCGAAAGAAATAAGTGGGAGGAAAGTAGAACTTGATGAAGTATTACCTCTTGAACCGGAGAGTGGCGCAGCTCAGGAAATTGTTCCTGAGATGCCTGCACCGACTAGAGAGGAAGTTGATGATGATGATCATGAAACTTCAGATCAAGTTGCTACTGAACTTCGTAGGTCCACAAGGACACGTTCCACACCAGAGTGGTACGGCAACCCTGTCTTGGAAATCATGTTGTTAGACAACGGTGAACCTTCGAACTATGAAGAAGCGATGGCGGGCCCAGATTCCGACAAATGGCTGGAAGCCATGAAATCTGAGATAGGATCCATGTATGAAAATGAAGTATGGACTTTGACTGACTTGCCCGATGATCGGCGAGCCATAGAAAATAAATGGATCTTTAAGAAGAAGACAGACGCGGATGGTAATGTGACCATCTATAAAGCTCGGCTTGTCGCTAAGGGTTTTCAACAAGTTCAAGGGGTTGACTATGATGAGACTTTCTCACCCGTAGCGAAGCTAAAGTCCGTCCGAATCATGTTAGCAATTGCCGCATTCTATGATTATGAGATATGGCAAATGGACGTCAAAACAACATTCCTTAATGGTTTCCTTAAGGAAGAATTGTATATGATGCAGCTGGAAGGTTTTGTCGATCCTAAGAATGCTCACAAGGTGTGCAAGCTCCAACGCTCGATCTATGGGCTGGTGCAAGCATCTCGGAGTTGGAACATTCGTTTTGATGAGATGATCAAAGCGTTTGGGTTTACGCAGACTTATGGAGAAGTCTGCATTTACAAGAAAGTGAGTGGGAGCTCTGTAGCATTTCTCATATTGTATGTGGATGACATACTGTTGATGGGAAATGATATAGAATTCTTGGAACGCATAAAGGCCTACTTGAACAACTATTTTTCAATGAAGGATCTTGGAGAAGCTGCTTACATATTAGGCATCAAGATCTATAGAGATAGATCGAGACGCCTCATTGGTCTTTCACAGAGTACGTACCTTGACAAGATATTGAAGAAGTTCAATATGGATCAGTCAAAGAAGGGGTTCTTGCCTGTATTGCAAGGTACGAGATTGAGCACGGCTCAATGCCCGACCACGGCAGAAGATAGAGAAAAGATGAGTGTCGTCCCCTATGCCTCGGCCATAGGGTCTATCATGTATGCTATGCTGTGTACCGGACCTGATGTAAACCTTGCCGCAAGTTTCGTAGGAAGGTACCAAAGTAATCCCGGCATGGAACACTGGACAGCGGTCAAGAATATCCTGAAGTACCTGAAGAGGACTAAGGATATGTTTCTCGTTTATGGAGGTGACGAAGAGCTCGTCGTAAAGGGTTACGTCGATGCTAGCTTCGACACAGATCTGGATGACTCTAAGTCACAAACCGGATACGTGTATATTTTGAATGGTGGGGCAGTAAGCTGGTGCAGTTGCAAGCAAAGCGTTGTGGCGGGATCTACATGTGAAGCGGAGTACATGGCAGCCTCGGAGGCAGCACAAGAAGCAATCTGGGTGAAGGAGTTCATTACCGACCTAGGAGTCATACCCAATGCGTTGGGCCCGATGACTCTCTTCTGTGACAACACTGGAGCTATTGCCCTTGCCAAGGAGCCCAGGTTTCACAGGAAGACCAGGCATATCAAGCGTCGCTTCAACTCCATTCGTGAAAGTGTTCAAAATGGAGACATAGATATTTGTAAAGTACATACGGACCTGAATGTGGCAGATCCGTTGACTAGACCTCTCCCTAGAGCAAAACATGATCAACACCAGAACTCTATGGGTGTTCGATTCATCACAATGTAACTAGATTATTGACTCTAGTGCAAGTGGGAGACTGTTGGAAATATGCCCTAGAGGCAATAATAAAATGGTTATTATTATATTTCCTTGTTCATGATAATTGTTTATTGTTCATGCTATAATTGTGTTATCCGGAAATCGTAATACATGTGTGAATACATAGACCACAACACATCCCTAGTGAGCCTCTAGTTGACTAGCTCGTTGATCAAAAGATAGTCATGGTTTCCTGACTATGGACATTGGATGTCATTGATGACAGGATCACATCATTAGGAGAATGATGTGATGGACAAGACCCAATCCTAAGCATAGCTTAAAGACCGTGTAGTTCGTTTGCTAGAGCTTTTCCGAATGTCAAGTATCATTTCCTTAGACCATGAGATTGTGCAACTCTCGGATACCGTACGAGTGCTTTGGGTGTGCCAAACGTCACAACGTAACTGGGTGACTATAAAGGTACACTACGGGTATCTCCGAAAGTGTCTGTTGGGTTGGCACGAATCAAGACTGGGATTTGTCACTCTGTATGACGGAGAGGTATCTCTGGGCCCACTCGGTAATGCATCATCATAATGAGCTCAATCTAACCAAGTGGTTGATCACGGGATCATGCATTACGGTACGAGTAAAGTGACTTGCCGGTAACGAGATTGAACGAGATATTGGGATACCGACGATCGAATCTCGGGCAAGTAACGTACCGATTGACAAAGGGAATTGTATACGGGATTGATCGAATCCTCGACATCATGGTTCATCCGATGAGATCATCGAGGAGCATGTGGGAGCCAACATGGGTATCCAGATCCCGCTGTTGGTTATTGACCGGAGAGTCGTCTCGGTCATGTCTGCGTGTCTCCCGAACCCGCAGGGTCTACACACTTAAGGTTCGGTGACGCTAGGGTTGTTGAGATATTAGTATACGGTAACCCGAAAGTTGTTTGGAGTCCCGGATGAGATCCCGGACGTCACGAGGAGTTCCGGAATGGTCCGGAGGTGAAGATTTATATATAGGAATTCAAGTTTCGGCCATCGGGAAAGTTTCGGGGGTAATCGGTATTATACCGGGACCACCGGAAGGGTCCCGGGGGTCCATCGGGTGGGGCCACCTATCTCGGAGGGCCCCATGGGCTGAAGTGGGAGGGGAACCAGCCCCTGGTGGGCTGGTGCGCCCCCCCATGGGCCTCCCCTGCGCCTAGGGTTGGAAACCCTAGGGGTGGGGCGCCCCACTTGGCTTGGGGGGCACTACACCCCCCTTGGCCGCCGCCCCCCTTGGAGATTGCATCTCCTAGGGCCGGCGCCCCCCTAGGGGTCCTATATATAGTGTGGGGGAGGGAGGGCAGAGACACCCTAGCCCCTGGCGCCTCCCTCTCCCTCCCGTGACACTTCTCCCTCTCCCTGAGCTTGGCGAAGCCCTGCCGAGATCACCGTTGCTTCCACCACCACGCCATCGTGCTGCTGGATCTCCATCAACCTCTCCTTTCCCCTTGCTGGATCAAGTTGGAGGAGACGTCTTCCCAACCGTACGTGTGTTGAACGCGGAGGTGCCGTCCGTTCGGCGCTAGGTCATCGGTGATTTGGATCACGACGAGTACGACTCCATCAACCCCGTTCTCTTGAACGCTTCCGCTCGCGATCTACAAGGGTATGTAGATGCACTCCCCTCTCCCTCGTTGCTAGATGACTCCATAGATTGATCTTGGTGATGCGTAGAAAATTTTAAAATTCTGCTACGTTCCCCAACACCAGGCGCCGCCGGATCTCCTTCGTTATCCATGCCAGGTTCGTCCTCTTCCTCAGCATGCAATATTGGGTCAAATTGAGCCATATCTTCGAAATTTTGATCAGTTTGAACACCGTTTTCTCCAGGAACCCGCACAGGCATAAGAGAAGAACCAGTACCAGCAAAAACATCATCACATTGATTAGTACAATTGTTGTCGCCCCCATGATCAAAAGACCGAAGATGTGGAGGAAGAAGGAGGATTTCCTTGCGGAGAAGTGCACCGGCATTTGGATGAAGAGATGCAAAGGGAAACACAGGCTTATCAAACACAACATATATAGATATATAGACCCGACTAGTGGGAACATCAAGGCATTTGACCCCTTTATGCATGGGGCTATAACCTAAGAAGACACATCTTTTTGAGCGGAAAGCGAGTTTACGTGTGTTGTAGGGTCGAAGATTGGGCCAACATGCACAACCAAAAACGCGAAGAGATGTGTAGTTAGGTGTGACACCTAGGAGTCGTGTAATGGGTGTTTCAAATTTGATGAGTTTGCTTGGAAGCAAGTTGATAAGATATGTGGCAGTTAAAAAGGCTTCATCCCAAAATTTGAGTGGCATGGACGCATTTGCTAATAATGCAAGCCCCATATCAACTATGTGATGGTGCTTTCTTTCGGCAGACCCGTTTTGTTGGTGAGCATGAGGACAAGAGACATGATGGGATATGCCAAGTTTTTGGAAGAAAAAGTTCAATTTTTCATACTCACCACCCCAGTCACTTTGCATAGCAATGATCTTGGAGTTTAGTTTGCGTTCAACAAGATTTTGGAAATTGATAAAAACTTGGAACACATCACATCTTTTCTTCAGTAAATAAATCCAAGTAAATTTACTATAGTCATCAATAAAGCTTACATAATAGGAAAATCTACCAACGGAAGTAGGAGCTGGCCCCCATACATCTGAAAAGATAAGTTGTAGTGGAGCAGTAGATACACTAGTAGAAATAGGGTAAGGTAATTGATGACTTTTTGCTTGTTGACACGGATCACAAACTGACTCAACACTAGGCTCATAAGCGAGTTTATTTTTGCTAAGAACATATTTAACTATGACTGAAGATGGATGACCCACGACTATGCCACCTTGATGATGAAAGCTTGGTGACCCACTGTTTATTGGACCACGAAGATGATGATGATATGAGTAGGTAGAGGCCTCCCACACACCGTCCTCTAAGAATGATTCTCCTTGTTCTCAAGTCCTTAACCAAGAAAAAATAAGGATAGAACTCTATAAGAACATTGTTATCAAGAGTTCGTTATCAAGAGTGAATCGATGAACGGAAACAAGATTTTTTGATGTTTGAGGAACGTGCAAGATATTTGTCAAATGTAATTTTTTCACGGGGTTTTCAACAATTGAACTACCAATGTGTGTGATATCCATACCAGAACCGCTTGCCGTGCGAATTTGGTTGCCTCCATTGTACTTCTCCCGCATCGTCAACTTGTCAAGTTCACCTGTGATGTGGTTTTTTGCTGCACTGTCGGCATAGCAATTTGTGTCTACGCCATATGAGGCGGCATGTGCCTCCTTTTCTTCTGGCTCGTTCTCCTCATAGCGCCACCAGCAGACCCGTGCACCTCCTAGATGATGCATGTAGCATATTTGGCACTCATAATAATCATGTTGCTGCTCACACACCTGGTGCTGCTGTTGCTGCTGTCGAGGACGCCCTCTAAAGCCGTTGCCACCGCTGGAGGAAGAGGGTTGGCGGTCACCGCGGTCACCACGGCCACGCCCCCGTCCTCCTCGCCCACGGGATCTGCCGCTGGACTGTCCACGACCTCTGTAGACCGCGTTGGCAGATGAGTGAAATCCGCCTGAAGAGGAATCACCTAGCATCTCCATCCTTTGATCACAGGCAGAGATTTGGGCGAAGAGATCATCAGCGGTGATGGTGTTCTTGACAGCGCCGATCGCCGCCACCACGGAGTCGTAGTCGTGGTCCAGTCCGGCCAAGATGTAGTCCACCATCTCCGGATCAGAGACGGGACGACCGGCAGCAGCTAGTTCATCTCCGAGGCTCTTCATCTTCGCCATGTACGCCGAGCTTGACATGCTGCCCTTCTTAGTGTTGGTGATGGCGATTCTCAGATTGGTAATCCGAGATTGTGACTGCGAGGCGAAGAGGTTTGTCACCGTCGTCCAGAGCTCGAAGGTGGAGTCCTTCCCGACGACCTGCGCAAGAATTTCTGGCGACATGGAATTGAGGAGGTAGGACAGGACCTGCTGGTCTTTGGCGATCCAGGGCCCGTACAGCGGATTCGGCTCTAGGGCCGTGGTCTTGTCAGCCTTTGTGACCTCCACCATCCTGGGCGGAGCGGCATCTGTGTTGTCGAGGAGTCCAGTCACCTGCGCTCCTCGCAGGGCTGGTAGCACCTAAGTCTTCCAGAGGATAAAGTTTCCTCGTGCGAGCTTCTCAGATGGCGGCGAACCGAGGTTGAGGGTGACGCCGGTAGAGGAAGCCATGGAGACAATAGTATGCGGTTTCTAGGTTTTGATTTGTGGGGTATGTGGTTTTCTAGGGTTTTGGTTTGTGGCTAGATGTATGAGAAGAGGCGGCTCTGATGACCATGAAAGATAACGAGCGATCCCTTACTCCCTCGATGGGGAGCGGGTCGTGTATATATTGAGATCGGGCAAGCCTGCCTTGGCATACAAGGAAGAGATACATGAGTTTGAGAAGAATACGAGAAGGAGAAGGAAGGTCGGTTGAGATTACATGTTTTCTCTGACATGACTAACAGCAGCCGTCCATTTTCAAAATGGTTGAGAACACCTGGAATGGTTTGAAAGAATATCCTCTGCTAATTGAAAAGGAAAACACCATCGACGACACTTATGACCCCCTCATCATGAGCCAAACTGTCTTCCTCCTCTTCCCCGTCCACTGCACAAACGTTCAGATCCCAGCAAAGACCACGACGTGGTCTCACTTCCATGTCCATGACGTCACGTTCGTCCTCGTTGTTATGTCGTCGCTTCACCCGTGGGGAGGAAGCGGAAGCTACAGACCTCGAGTCACACACGTCGGAGCTTAGCACCACGATGGCATCCTCCAAACCAACCACGTCGTCGTTGTATCCCCTCGCCATTGTTCCTCCCGTAATCGCATTCTTGATGCGCATTTCCGAATCACCATCCAGTCGGTTGACGCCATCGATCAATATGACGCGGTGAGGGTTCACCGCAATCGCTTCAAACAGCCTCGCCCCTACGTCACCACCATTGCCATCGCCGTCGATGTCCGGTGATCTCTGCCTCTTCAGGGCAAGTTTGCCGTTGTGTGCGGGGATGTCGGGGTTACCCTGAACCTGCAGGGTGGTGAACTCGGCGTAGGAGCCAAACACGAGGCTCGCGAGCTCCCGAGCAACCGCCGTCTTGCCCCCACTATCCCTTCCTCGGAAGAGCAGCCAGGTCGTCGGCCATACGCCCGCCCTCCGCCTCGTCACGCCGGATCGGCACCGGAGCACCGTGCTCGATATGCCGGGAAAGATGTTCGCGTGCCGCGGAACGCGCAGCTCGAGCGCGCCGCACAGGATCTTGAGATTTTGCGCGGTGAGCTCCGTGAACTTCGGCCGGCGGGAAGCAGACTGCATCTGTCACGTGTCACGGATCGTGAGTTCTTGACTTCATGCGTGACTGACATTAGACGCATGTATCTATCTCAATGTGTTATACGTACGTTTGCTTGAAGACTGGCGCCGCAGTACGTTGTACTGGTGTATTTTGTACATTTGTAGCGGTGGAGCCACGGAGGCAGGATCTCCGTCGTTGCCACCACCTCGGTGCCGCATAAGAAAGCCGGCTGCGTTGTTCCTGATTTTCCTTTGCTAGCTTGACATTCACTGTAAGAAAACAGGCATAATTAGTCTATTTCTCAGCCCTAATTAAGTTCCATACATACGCATGCATCTACATTGGCCAAATGGGCTATTGTTGCCTTGTTAGCAACTAGATTTACTTCCAGCACAGACGAGGATATTCGAGATCGATAAGGTTTGGTTGGTCCCAGTTCCACAAACACCCTTTATGTCGGCTCCTAATCTCGAAGAAGTTGGCATATGACAAAGCCAAGATTGTGTAAAAAGTTTGCTATGAGAAGCATGAGCGACAGGATAGAATAGTGCATCATGCAAGGAAAACCGCATAGATGAAAATATAGTACCATTCCTATGGTTGGTCGGACAAAGAGGCCATCATATGTAGTATAGTCGATTAAGAGAGCCCTGGTTACATTTCTAACACTAGAACTGCATGATAACACTCCCATTGTCCATGACTCCATGTAGTGACACCTTACACAATGCCACCGAGTGAAACAAAAATGTTAGAGAACCAGTTAGACATAGACATATTCGCATCATGAACCATATGGTAGGAGGAAGTTCTCTATTCCGTCTATTGTACCAATCTATAAAGTTCGATTCGGGTGAACTGGTTTCATTAATTAAAGTTTGTGGCTTGTTAGATCTCCTTGAAAGTCAAAGTTTTCTCTAGCTAAAGACAATTTGTTCAAATGGGGATATAATGTTAAATAAGATATAAATGCATGTTATGTCATCAAGTGGTAATCATTGAGCAACTTTTCTTTCATAGTGCACTTGCTAGATTTATTCTGTGGAGTTGCAAAATGCACAACTAGAAACTGATAGCTCTCGATAATTTCATAGTGTTAGTTATGTGGCTTATGCATTTTCCTCATAAAGCCAGAGAAGTTGCACTTATAGGAGTTCCTGCGGTATTCTGGTCCATTTGGAAGTCAAGAAACGCGACTTGCTTTTATCACGGTTACCGCGTGATTCCATAGTGTGATATTTCAAGTAGCTCACTAGTTGTACTATTAGGCTGGTTTGCTAAAGGTAAATTTTTCTTCCAAGATGTTTGTTGTGTTTCGAAGTGTGTGCCTTGTAATTGTGAGGGCCTGATCTATTTAATACCCCCTTTGTCCGGAATTACTTGTTGTAGAAATGGATGTATCTAGATGTATTTTAGTTTTAGATATATTCATTTTTATCTAATTATGTGACAAGCAATTCAAGACGGAGGAAGTAATTCGAAAATAAAGAGGCAAAACACTGAACCCTATGTTGCTAAAGATCCATCTATACGCAGGCCGAGCCAACAGTCTAACACATAGGTTCCTCAGGGTCACGGGAGCGGATCCGGGAGAGGTTGCCACTCTTTCCCTTGCGGAACCAGGCGTGATGCATATGTTGTCATTTGTGCCAGTCAGAGCATCTTCAACAGACGCGCTAGATTAGTCGCGCACTGGAAAAAACGACTATACTGCACGCGCGCAACCGAGACTGGCTCTCTAAGTAGACACGCTAAAATCCGGCACGCGCAAAGTAGGTTCAGCGTGCTGGAAAACGGCATCGCGCGCTGCTTATTTGATGCGCCGGCTCGCGTGTGCTGTAAAATCTGGGTTGCTATAGGTGGGGCCGCCAGATTGGGCGCCCTGTTTTTACGCTTTTGAAAAAGCAAAACACTAGTCCGACGTGCTAAAACTCTATTTCGGTGCCATAAAAAAAATTAACGCGCCGCGCAACCGAGTCAGTTGGAGATGCTCACAGGAAGAAGGAAAAAGTCAATCATAGACGTGCATGCATGCCGCACTCTGGAGCTAGTAGGCTACGTACTTTCCGTCCGGGACGACGTGGGCGATGACCGACGGCTGAAGTTCCATGATGTCGCAACTTGCCTTACTCGGGTGCTCCCAAGAGACGGCGGCGCTCACTATGCTGGCCCCGGCCTGGGACTGGGAGCTCGAGAAGCCGGCCGCGCGCATGACACGGTCCACGCTCGGGTCGTCAAGGATGGAGAGGACAAGCTGCTCGAGCTTGCCGACCACGGCGCCCCTGCGTCCCCGGTGCACCTGCGCCCGCTTCAGCGCGGCCACGAACGCGTTCGACGGCGCCGGCTCGACGCGGTCGCCACCGTGGTGGATCACGGACGCTGGCCTGGCCAAGGGGAGCCAGCCGAGCGCCACGTCTAGGCGGAGGCCGAGCGGGTTGTGCTGCTGTAGCGGGTGGGACTGGGACCTGGCGCAGGCCGCGCAGAGGATGGCTGCCGCTGCCGGGGACGCCGAGAGCATGGCGCTGGCGATGTGGAGCGGGGTCACCTGCGCGTGCCCCCGCAGCCTCGCCAAGCTCAACGCCTGCCGCACCACGGCGGCCGCCTCCTCCCCCAGCGCGTGCTCCTGCCCGCCGGTGATCCGCATGCTAGACCGAGCGTTCGACGCGCGCTAGCTAGCTACTCCTACGTACTTTCGGGTGTGGTAAACATACCCACACGCCGAGATTTATGCAGGTGAGGCCGTGATCGAAGTCGTGGTTTTCATGATGCATTATTTCGGTTACGTACTTACGATAGATCTGAGTACCCCGTCAGTGTGTATACCCCGCAAATCCTTTGTGGTCACTAGTTCCGGCACAAGATCGACCGTACATCATCCTCATCCATGTACATGCAGTCATGGCAGAAGGGTGCAGTATATGTAAATATATCTGTGCCCATTTATATCCATGTGGGTGTGATCATCGGCAGTAATCATGGTGGACATGACCGTGTGATTATTGCCGAACATACGAAGGACAGCAGCTATAATTTGTTTGATTGTTACTACTCCCTTCGTTTCCCTACAAATTTTTCTCGGCAAACTTTTGATCTATTCATCTTCAATCATGACAATGCACTTAACACCAGAACTAGTAAAAATTACATCCAGATTCATAGACCACCTAGCGACGATTGCAAGCACCGAAGTGAGCCGAAGGCGCGCCGCCGTCATCGCTCCTCCCTCGCCGGAGCCGGGCACAACTTGTTGTAGTAAACAGTCGGAAAGTCGTCGTGCTAAGGTCCCATAGGGTCAATGCACCAGAACAGCAACCGGCACCGATGAAGAGAAACTTAGATTGGAAGAATCCAACCTAAAGACACATGAAGAAAGACGAACAAAGACCGGGTCCGATAAGATCCACAAAAACAACCACCGACCGAATCCCGCAAGATCCGACAGAGACACACCTCCACACGCCTTCCGACGATGCTAGAAGCACCATCGAGACAGTGGCTAGACGGGGAGAACCTTATTCCATTTTCAAAAAGCCGCCGCCATTTCGTCTTCCTAAGAAGGACACAACCCTTTACAAAACTTGAAGAGACACCTACAAATGAAGCCCTCTCGCCGGCAAGGGACGGGATCCACCACCCACCCATGTCCCTAAGGCCACAGGAGACGTGGCAGATCGGCAGCGCGTCTTTCGGTCGATCTTGTATAACTTTGTATACGGAAAAGGTTTTCAATGGTATAACTTTCTTGTCCGGTCGTCACTTCAAGATCGGCTGGCATGCTCGAATTCTTTCTCGGATATCCTTCGGCTCTAGCTTGGGTTGATCCCGATGGCATCCTATCTCTTACACATGACGTCGTTGTCATTGCTCTTGGTCCTCGTTGTCTCCTGGTAGGCTCATCGCTCCACGATCCTGAGCGATCGAGAGGGCAAGGGACCCTCTCCGGTGACAACTTGGGATGTGTGTTGCATTGATGTCCGGTGGTCTTTCGAGGAGGCATGGTTTCTCTTCTAGTCATAGCTTTCAGGTGTTTCTCGTGGGGTGCGGGTTCTGCTGTTTTTGTTTTCTATCTTTGATCTTCTTTGTAAGAGGTTTCTCTCTTCACCTTATACCGGTTCAGCTGTGTGGCTTTATTTATAAAACCAGATAAAAGCCTTTTTTTTTGGTAGTTGTCGAGGGGTTCTCACAAGGGGTTCTTTTGCAATGTTATGTTCCATATGTCATGGCTTGAAGTTGTTGCATGTTGGTAGTGTCAACCAGGCCGCCTTTGCGGGTGTGTGATTTTATGCTTTGGGAGTAGCTCGCAATTCGCATGTGGACATGTTTGTAACGGTTTTCATGTGTTTTCTGTTAATTAACCAAGAAATTATCTCCTTCATAATTAATTGAAGAGGCAGATCTTTTGTCTCCGTTCAAAAAAAAGATTAATATAAAGGATGAGGCAAATCACTTAAATGAAGTGAGTAGTAGTACTTATGTTTGTAGAACAAAACAATATTGTGTGTGCATGTGCATGTATCATTGTGTAAAGAGTGAAGTACCCTAATGGTTTCAGGGTTAGCCCCTCAACACTAAATTTGGTTACTTAATCCCCCGAGTTTACAAAAACAAAATAAATCATCCCCAAAGTGACCCTCAAGTGGTTTTGAGAATGTTTTCGCAAATACTCTCTCCCTTTCGGTTTAAAGAGCATATATCAAAAAAATTGGATTTACATTATAATAGCCCCACCTTAGGTCCCATTTAGTTGTGTTTTGAGTCCCATGCCATATTTAATCCATTGAGACGAGAGAGGATAAGAGGCCACACATGCACTCTTATTTTACATGTACTAGTAGAGTGCCCGTATGTTGCTACGGGCCAACAAATGAATTTACTAAAAAAAGATCTCTCCCGCTTCATTATATATAAAGCATGACAAACATACACGCAATCATATACAACACGTCACCACCACACACAACACATACACAAGGTAAAAAAATAAGGATGGCAAGGAACAACACCACCTCCCAATCGGCCACTAAGCACACTACAGATGGACCAATTGCTTGAAGTCGACAGAGACCTCCATCGAGAGCTAGGCAACATGAAGAGGTGAAACCACACACTGACGAAGCATGTACTTCAAAGTGGTGCCTAGAAGATGGATATTCCACTGGAGTGCCATCACCGCCCGATCCTGGGGATCAAGATTTCACCCAGAGCAACCTAAAGGACAGGGCGCCACCATGAAGGAACCTCTAAAGAGGTAACTACACCCACACAGTCATGGGAACCATCGGTCTGCCACAAATTGATCAAGTTAGCCCCTGACACTCACATATCTTTGTTGAACCAGACACCAAAACATTAGCAGCACCAAGGTCATGGTATGCGAGAGACCAATGACCATGCCACTCGCGTGACCATGGCATCCAGCCCGCACCAGAGACCCGAGACACGTGCTCCTTCCACAAACGATGTGTCCCTTGCCGCCAGGGCCGCCGCCCTGCATCTAGACAACTCCAATATCATCCAATGGCCCGGGCTTTGTCCTGGCTAGCAGCCCCAATTGACGAAGATGCCAACGACCACCATGCCCTGAACATGGTCGGATATGAGAAACCATGCACTCGGCCGACAAAAAGGTGAGGAGAAGGAGCGGATCTCACCCATGACCAGCGACCCCTCACCAACGACGGGTGGCTTGAGCACCATCGAAGCCTCCCATCCCTCCAGCCAACCTCCCCACCAGACACCTTGCGTCGCCCCACAACACCAGCCAACTCAAATCCACACAAAGCCATGAGCACCACCTGCAACCAAGAAATTCCACAGGAAATGCCATCCCGCGCCGCTCACCGTCATCCAGGTGCCGCAGCTGAAAGGGCCCGCCCGGACTCCGGCCAGCATGCCTCACCACATCCCGATTCACATAGCCGCACCGCCAGTAGATGCCCCTAGTTAATTCCATGTGCATTGCAGCCCCTAGTTAATTCCTTGTGCATTGCAGCGGGTATAAATACGCATGTGGTTCAACATTAATCGTGTTAAACATTTAGTTTTTGTATCATTGTGCACATTAAGCAATAATGTTCATTTTTGGTACCATTAAACCACTATTCTTCTTTGTCTTCCGTCTTCTCCTTATCTTCACCCACTATCTCTACCTTCCCCATCCAAGCTCGCCGCAACCATCAATGACGCGTCAAGCTAAAAAAAAATCGTCCACATCCACACCATCAAGGGATCATTTGCCATTTTATTCACCTATCAGAGTCGTCATACAGTAATCAATGTAAAAGTAATTAGCGGAAACTCCTTTATGCCCACACACATCCTCTACAACTACAAACTCTCCTGTCTCGCCTACATGACCTGCATCCACTCCCACAATTTTTCCCTTACACTGGTGAGGCCGACATTACCTCCAAACATTAATTTCCCATCACGGATAAGTTGGCATGCGACACACAAACATATGTGATAAAAGTCCGTGTGATATAACAATACAGAGGTAGAGCAACATGAAAAATAAAAGATCATTCTTCTCATCTTCAGACTTCTACAGTTTCAACAAATGTTGATAACCTTACCACATTTTTCAGACTCACGCCCATATTGAAAATAATTTATGCATTAAGGAACACCACATAAAGTAAATTGGAATCCAAGAGAAACTAACAGCAAGCGACGACGACATGGATGGTTACCGGATGGCATGAGTCGTTGCCAGATGCAAGAAACAGTCCCGACCATGCAAAGCTAGCCAAGAAACATTGGGTAAAAACCAGGGTGTTGGTACCTTGCACAACGACCCCCTCGCGTTGGCAAGTGCCCAACCCAACTCCTCGTGGCCACCTCGGCCACCGCATGGACATCCTCATCTGCCTCCTGGACGCATGCCTCTAGAACTTGCACGCGTTCCGAATGACATCCTCCCCGCTTCCCGAGCACGATGATCAGCCATCGTAACTTCTGCAGAGCGAATCCTTCCATAGGCGCTCTCGAAACGTCTAAAAAACTGCACAAAATGCAGAACATGTAAATCATACCAACCTTAATCAATAGATCTTTTCTGAACCATGGTCGACTCTGTACATGGTCCATAGACTGGATTATAATGAAAACTAAACATTGGGTTAGCCTTTCACATATGTCTTTTGAAGAAGAAAATCAGAAGCATTAGCACCTACTACGTGGAAGACAAAACCCTTCAGAAAAAGTTTGGCATGTAGATTATGATTCAGATTTCAACCGTACTCAGGACAATACGAATGGCATCTCAATGATCTAGTTAAATACCTGGACCAAAACTCGATGAACAACCACAAAATCAGTCGAAACAAAACATGAAAATTTGGAACTCGCTGACTTTATGTTAGTCCAGTAGTAATAGTAGTACAAGCGCAATGTAACTCTCAAGGTGCATATATATACGCTATTGTCCTTTTGTTAGTGTTTTGAAGAAAATTCTCGTGAACAGAAGATACAAATGATATGACAAAAACATTTTCACGTAATAAAACTGCAGCCAGAGAAGTAGATAACTGCATAGGCTATTGTAATCGCCAACATTAGCAAGCCAGCAACAATAAATACCATATATGAGTTGACAGAGTCAACCCAGGAATAACATGTTATTCTTTTGAAACAAAAAAACAAGCAAGCTCTGCATGATATTCCTGGGGTAAGTCTCTTCTTCCTCCATTACCCTGCCGAGCTAGACTGTCATGCAAGACATAACTTTAATTTGGCGTGTATTATCTGAAAGTCAAACTTACGTGTACACATCTCCTGTAATATTTAAGTCGAAATTCCATGCATGGACCAGGTGGTTCCACATTATATATGTGTGTAACTCGTTACAGGCAAATAAATATTTTGCTCGAGCTAAGTAATTTAGTATAAACAGAGTTCTCCTAAGCAATCACTCAAATCAAACTTATGCACCTGGATCATATGCCACACGCATCTCCAAGAATCCCTGGTAAATACCGGTGCCATCACCTCCACGAAGCTGTGTGAGTTGTGTAACACCCCGAGACCGTTGCGCCAGGTGTCTTCCAGTTATTCGCTGTTACCTTGTCATTTGTTTGCGTGTTGCATATTTGTCATGTCATCATGTGCATTGCATCATCATGTTTTCGAAACTTGCATCCGTCCGGGTTCCCCCAGTTCCGCCCGTTGTCCGTTCTGAGTCCAGACACACTTGCACGCGCCCGCGGCACGTTCGAATATTATTTTATAAGTGGCCGGAAAATATTCTCGGAATGAGATGAAAGTTGGCGTGCGGTGTTGTTTTGTTGTTAGTAGGCCGCCTGCCAAGTTTCATCGCATTCGGAGTCCGTTTAATGCCCCAACGGATAACTATAGCGGCACCGCTGCCGGTCTAACGTCGGGCGTTTTCGGTCTCCGAAAACAGTTGCCGGGTCTCTCTCTTCTCTTCTCTCAGCCCAAAGCTTTCTGCATAGTCCGCTGTCAATCGTCAGACCCCGAAACCCTCTCTGCACAGTGCATCGAACCCCTCACGTGAGCGTCCGAAACTGTCCCGAACCCGACCCGCTCTGTCGTTACCAACGGGTCCGGATCATCCCCAAACGTCTACAAAATATCACCGTTTTCTTATTTGGACTCCCGAGCCTATTTATTCTTGTCCGTCAGATTTTGATCGGATGATCCAACTTCCTTCTTTTCCTGTATATACACTCTACCCCTAGTCTATTTTCGGACCAATCCCTAATCCCTAGGGATCCTCCTAGCCGCCGCCACCGCACTGTCTCTTCTCTATTTTCCGTGTCCGACCAAATTTCGCGCTCCGTTCCTCGATCTCCTCGCCCGACAAACTGCAAGCCGCGGCAGCAGCAGTCCGTGTCCACCTCGCCTTCGCGCTCCCGGAGACATTCAACGCTCGCAGCTCCTCGCGTCCGCGCACCGCAGAGCATCAGCAGCAATCTTGAGCGCCTCGTTCCCTCGTCTTGTACCTCGATCCAGGATGGATCGGGAGCAGAGTTGCTCTTCACTCGTCGCCGGCGTCCTCAACATCTGGATCCGCCGCCGCCTACCCCAGGTCACGCCGCCCAAGCAGTGCAATTCGCCTCCCCTTCTCTTCCTTTCTCCGGTGCCCTCCTTCTGCTCTAAGTGCCGCCACCATTTTTCTTGCTGGAGCCAACGCCGAACTCGTTGCCGGCCTCCTCGGCCACGTCCTTCGCCGGATCTAGGTTCCCCATGCGCGGATACCTCGTTCATGTCCTTCCCCGCCTTGCCCCGTCGTCGTCCCCGCCGAATCACCTTCGCCGGCGCGGCCGTTCCGTCGCGAGCCGCCACCGTCCTCACAGCGGCCTCGCTCGACCTCTTGTGCGGGGGAGAGGACCGAGCCGCTGCCTCCCTGGGCCAGCCCCGCGCTCATGGGCCGCGCCAAGGCCCAGCCTCCCGCTGCTAGCTTCCCCTGCAGGCCTCCCTCTCCGTCCAGCAGGCCGTGGCCCATGTGAGCAGCAGCCCCTTCTCTCTATCGGGCTAGCTAGTTTTGGCCCGACTCATGTTTTTTTCCGAGGAGTGATTTATCTATTTATCCAGTTAAAACAGAATTGCAGAAAAGCCCTCAAACTCCATGCATTTAATAACTTCACAACCGTGCATCGGATCTAAATAAATTATATATGAAAGTTGCCTAGAATTTTGTCTAGTTTAATAATATTCAATTTTCATCCATGTTTAAAATGCTGTTTGGTTAAATTTGCTCCTATGTCATGTTAAAATGCTTTAATTCATAACTAAATAACCGTAGCTCAGTTTTAAATAAACTTTATATGTAAATGGGGTAGAAAAATGCCTAGTTTAACATGGTTCACTTTCTTTACATGTTAAACTACTATAAAATTGTGTTTAGGGCAGAACAGTTCCAAACCTTAAAATATGCACATGAGCATTTTCCGGACTTGTTGTTTGTTGTTCCAGCCTCATTTAAACTTGCCTAGATAGGTAGTTTTCTTTTGCTTCACCTCTTGCCATGTTAATCAACACTTAATATTTTTGGGTACCTAAATGAGAGAGAACTAAATTAGTCATGTGGTGTTCCGTCAATATGCAACGAGCTCCACTTAATTTGTAGGATTGCTTGTGCACTTTGCCATGCCATGCATAATTAAACCGGACATGCATCATACTTGGTTGTGTATCATGCCATGATTATGTGGTGGTTGTTTACTATGTGGTTTGCTTCTTTCCGGTGTTGCTTCTTCGGGTTGGTTCTGATAACGTCGCGTTTTTGAGGATCCGTTCGACTACGTCCGATTGTCTTCTTCATGGACTCGTTCTTCTTCCTTGCGGGATCTCAGGCAAGATGACCATACCCTCGAAATCACTTCTATCTTTGCTTGCTAGATGCTCGCTCTTTTGCTATGCCTATGATGCGATACCTACCACTTGCTTATCACGCCTCCCATATTACCATGCCAAGCCTCTAACCCACCTTGTCCTAGCAAACCATTGTTTGGCTATGTTACCGCTTTGCTCAGCCCCTCTTATAGCGTTGTTAGTTGCAGGTGAAGATTGGAGCTTGTTTCACGTTTGGAACATGGTTATTTTGTTGGGATATCACAATATCTCTTATTTAATTAATGCATCTATATACTTGGTAAAGGGTGGAAGGCTCGGGCTTATGCCTGGTGTTTTGTTCCACTCTTGCCGCCCTAGTTTCCGTATTATCGGTGTTATGTTCCCGGATTTTGCGTTCCTTACGCGGTTGGGTTATAATGAGAACCCCTCGACAGTTTGCTTTGAATAAAACTCCTCCAGCAAGGCCCAACCTTGGTTTTACCATTTGCACTAACAACCTACCACCTTCCCTTGGGTTCTGCAGACTCAAGGGTCATCTTTATTTAACCCCCCGGGCCAGTGCTCCTCTGAGTGTTGGTCCGAACTGAGCTGCCTGCGGGGCCACTTCGGGGAAACTTGAGGGTTGGTTTTACTCGTAGCTAGTCTCATCCGGTGTTGCCCTGAGAACGAGACACGTGCGACTCCTATCAGGATTTGTCGGCACATCGGGTGGCTTTGCTAGTCTTGTTTTACCATTGTCGAAATGTCTTGTAACCGGGATTCCGAGTCTGATCAGGTTGTCTTGGGAGAAGGAATATCCTTCATTGACTGTGAGAACTTGTGATGGGCTAAGTTGGGACACTCCTGCAGGGATTTGAACTTTCGAAAGCCGTGCCCGCGGTTATGGGCAGATGAGAATTTGTTAATGTCCGGTTGTAGAGAACTTGACACTTAACTTAACTAAAATGCATCAACCGCGTGTGTAACCGTGATGGTCTCTTGTCGGCGGGGTCCGGGAAGTGAACACGGTGTTGGAGTAATGCTTGAGGTAGGTCGTTCTAGGATCACTTCTTGATCATAGTTGTTCGGCCGTGCTTTTGCCTTCTCTTCTCGCTCTCATTTTCGTATGTTAGCCACCAAATATGCTAGTCGCTTGCTGCAGCTCCACCTCATACCTTTTTACCCTACCTATAAGCTTAAATACTCTTGATCGCGAGGGTGTGAGATTGCTGAGTCCCCGTGACTCACAGATACTTTCAAAACCAGTTTGCAGGTGCCGATGATACCGTGCAGGTGATGCAACCGAGCTCAAGGAGGAGCTCGATGAAGTTTGTGTTCGCTATGTTGTTCCGTTTCCAGTTGATCAGTAGTGGAGCCCAGTTGGGACGATCGGGGATCTGTGTAGCATTTGGGGTAGTATTCTTTTATTTTGGTTCTGTAGTCGGACCTTGATTGTATCTGGATGATGTAATGCTTTATTCATGTATTGTGTGAAGTGGCGATTGTAAGCCAACTATGTATCTCTTTCCCTTATGTATTACATGAGTTGTGTGAAGATTACCTCACTTGCGACATTGCTTTCAATGCGGTTATGCCTCTAAGTCGTGCTTCGACACGTGGGAGATATAGTCGCATCGAGGGCGTTACAAGTTGCGAACTTGATTAATTTATGTGCATCCTAAACAGAAATGGCCTTGCTATTGATTGTAGAGGGAGAGTAACTGGTGCGGCTATATGAACTGTTTTGAACCATTGCTGGCGTTGAGTTGAGTATATCAAACTGCAACCTGAACAGTGTAGTTGGGCTCCTACCTACGACATGGCTTCTCTCTGTGCCTCACTCATCTCAGTTAACCTTGAGGCATGGCTCCCTGGTGAAAAGAAGTGAAGGCACCATGCATGGTTGTTGTGATCTTTATAATGAACTAATAGCCATTGCACGACCGACAATAAACTATAAACGATAGCACAAAGATCAATATTAACTAATAGCCATTACTAACCACTATAATTACTAAAGCTTGAAAAATACATAAAGATTATAAAGAACTAAAGGTTGCAAAATTTCACCATGTGATATGAATAAGGAATATGTCTTTGAAGCAAAGTGTACTCTTAAACGATAGCACAAAGATCAATATGAACTAATAGCCATTACAATAAACTATAAATGATATAATAAAGATCAATAAATTAGTATCAAGGGACATGGGTTGTACCGCCACCCCACAATAGCTTCGGCCAATAAAGTGTAGCTAAGAAAAACAAGAAGATGTGATGCACGGTATTTTGATTAAAGAAGCTACAACCTACAGAGATCACTACATGGAAAAAAATTGTAGACATCAAGATTGTATCGTGATTAAAGCAGTTATATGCCTGTGGATATGTTTTACTGTCTTCCATTAATTGTATTTTTTGGCCAGACTGGGACTAAAATGGGTAGAGCAAATCAGATGGCGGTGATGGTGCTCATCAAACTGAGGCTAAGACCTGCTGACCAAAGGTTTAATACATTCATGGACGAACATAAGAAAGAGGATCGGTAACCAGGTGGCTTATAACTGGATTGCAAATTAAAAAAGCCCTTACTATATATCCATATGAATCCATTTTTAGATGACAAACAGCGAAATAAGGCAAAAAATAATAATCAATAATCAATGACTCTAGGCTGGGGAATAGCATGAGTCACACCTTGCACTAAGCCACGCATGCATCATACCATAAAGCTGCACCATAGGGGAAAATCCTATGAACAGAATGTACAGGTCAGCAAAATATAAAACATTATGCATCATATCATAAATCTGCACAATAGAAGAAGCTGGACTAAAAACGCCACGAACAGAGTGGTCGATGCTTGATAGGATGGACATCTGACCATGTCATGAACTCAAGTAAAAGAAGATTATTTTATCTATCGGCAAGAAGCCAAAAACTAAAAGAAGATAATTATCTCATTTCAGTCCTTACTATATTGATTACAGAAGCAAACAAAAGGCCTATCCACGCGTCGATTAAAATTCACAACACAACACATATTTCTAAATTTGAACCAGCTCCTTGATTTAGTTTTCTTAACATAAATGACTATTGACAATGTCATCATGTGAAAATGTGAAACACTTAAGCTATAATATTATAGACGTCTCAACGAACACATGGCTTAGTCTCACCTCCAATCCTACCTTCGAGGGCCTTTAACAAAACGGGAGATAGGAGCTGCAATGGCGCTCTCAGCCCGATGGCCCCGCTCGACGGCACTGGCACGGAACCCACGAAAGCCATGTTGTGCACTCTAAGATGGAGTCGATTTGTAAGTGTTGAAGGAGAAGGAAACGACCGGCAGCCATGCTGGAGCATGCGACGGTCATCGTGCACTTCTTATTATCTTATATGATGGTGATATCAATCGTTGTCCGGATGTTAGTTTCTAGATGAAAAATAAGAAGAACACAAAAGAATTCATTGAAGAAAAGAACAAAAATGAACAGAAGTGTTTACTGCTATCTCTCAAAGTTACACAAGTAAAACTTAGAATACCAGAAAATTAGTTGGAAACTGCAAATAAAAAAATGACAGCCAGAACTTCAGCTGCAGCATCCTAACAATGAAAAATTTATCTGATGCATCATCCTAGTTAGGAAATACGAAGTTAGGAGCACACATGTGGCATAACTTTGTAATAATCTTTGCTTGGAAATAACACAAACAACTCAACTGTAGTAAATAGAAGCAATTGTTAACTAATACAGACGATGACAAGAAGCTTCTTTAGGTGTTTAGCTTGCAATAGGTAGCCTGGTTTGTCGTCAACATCTGGGGTGTGCCATGGGATATGCAAGCTGCAGCTGCTGCGTCGGCGATATCATCGTTGAAGAGAACTATCCGGTCCTCACCATTCGAGCAACCATGAAACGCCCACCAACTCGATCATCAGCATTATCTTATAGTCAGCATTTCGCTACTTCCACATCTTGGGGATAAATGTTCACTAGGCTGGTGTAGTTGATGGACTGTGCACCCAGTGATATATATGATATGGAAACTTAGGTGTTAGAAACCAGGGGCACCTGAAATGACAAGGATAGCCACATCAGGGTTTGACAATAATCTACATAGCCCTGCTATCATCAAGCACAACAAAATAAACCTTGAAATTGCACAAAAAACTACTATCATCAAGCACAAGAAAACAAAGCTTGAAGATGCATAAATATCAAGTACCATCACTTGGAACAGTGGCCAATTTTTTATCTATTCAATTCATCAAGAAAGCGCACAAGGAAAATAGTACTCACATCCAGAGTTAGGTACCTCAACAACGTCAAGCTACCCACAATAAAGAGCCTAAGCTCAATCGTCCCTGTCATTAAAGAAAAGAGTGGATCAGAAAATTGCATCCTCGAATCATATCCCATGAAAGTAAATCCATCCCCCAAGATTAATTCCCCATTCTGGAGTTCACACAAAAAAATCGTAGGGGTGTACATCAAACTATAAACTGTCCAAACCAGGGAATGAATGGGAAGTTGGGAACACATATGGCATCAAATTGAGAGGGAAGCTCACCTAAGGGAACCCATAGATAACTCTATTTTGGTGCTTTACATAGAACCACAATTTGAGCCAAAACACGACTCAGGTAATACACTGTCCATATACGGGCAAGGTAATGATGATGGCAGGTACGGTCACGGACACATAAGAAATATAAGTATGTTGATGAAACGACATAACTGAATTTAGCTAGTCATAGACACACAGTGACCTCGGTTATCTTAAAACGAATGGAGTACAACTGCGTCGTAAACTCTGAAATGTCTGCCTTCTTGTTCTTCTCGAACTTCTTCACCTGTAGATAAGAAAAAAAGGTAGTCTGAAGGCAGTAACTCCCTGGTCTAGACTCACATTCCAATTGCATAGTACTACGTCACACAAAATAGTCCCACAATTTATAGACCATGAGTTAGAAACAATCATGCTGCTTGAAATATTTGACACGGTATGAAACACTTCTCGCCCAACTAACAGTAACTGATGGTGTAAGTTCATCTAGTGCCCCTTAGTGATTTTGGTCTATTGAAGACTTATATGTTAAGGGACTGATGCATTTGTGAATGTACACAGGTCTATAAGTCTATGAGGAGTTTGATATTTACAGAGAGAGTCGACCCCTAAAAATGAAGTTCTTCGACTAAAGACTTTGGATTTCTGAAGACTTTCTGAAGACTTTGAAAGTGAAGAAATTGGTATAATCCTGAAGACTTGGTATTCATTCGAGGAACATGAAGCATGAAGACTTTTGTTTTCATAGTTTCATTTTCTCTTTCTTGAGTCATAGGAAACACCATACTGTTAAAGGGGTCGAGGAAATACTAAGGAAAATTTTCCAAGTGATGCTCAACTCAAATCCTACACCTACCAATCCTTTCGAGTGAAGCCATTGGAAATCACATACAGTTCAGTCAATTTCTTCAGTGACAGAGACGAAGTTCTTCTGGTCTCTGAGGAATTTGTTCTGACTAAGGAGTTAGGAATTCGCCAATGCGGATTGCCTACATAGTGAGGAACATGATAGCCCTGAGGAATTTAATACTCAAAATTCCGACCGTTGCTGTGCTATCCGCCAGCTGTCCCAAAATATCTACCCACCTAACGGTCATATCATTGAAGGGCATTTATGTCTTATCATGTCGTGCTGCTCCCTAGGCTATAAATAGCCGCCCCTACAACCACTAGCTGGTTGGCTGCTCCGAGAGAAACTGACACTTGTCATTTGAGAGCATCCCATCCTCCGAGGACTTTGAGTGAAAATCATCAAGTGACGAAAACCCAAACCCAAACACCTACAAACCCAAAGTGATTGAGCATCACTGAAGAGGTTGATCCTGCGTGGATCCGACGCTTGTTACCTTTGAAGACTGTGCATCTTCCAGACAGTTAGGCGTCATGGTCTAGAGCATCCAAGAGGAAATTGTGGATCGCCGAGTGACCGAGTCTGTGGAGGTTTGGAAGTCACCTGAAGACTTACCACGAGTGATTGGGCGAGGTCTGTGTGACCTTAGCTCAAAGGGAATACGGTGAGGACTGAGTGTCCTGAGCTGCGTGTTCAGGACTGGGTGTCCGGGACTGTGTGTCCTCAGAATTAAATACCTATCCGCCCTAACTAGATGTACAACTGTCACAACAGTTAGAACTGGTCTACCAAATCATTGTCTTCACCAAGCTACCTGGTTCCATTTCCTCAACCCTTCCATTTCCTCATTTCTGTGTTGTGTGCTTGTCCATATCTGTTTGAAGACTTTGACTGAAGACTTTCTCTATTTCCCAAGTTCAATTTCTTCAGTCTGTTTGTCTTTATCCTGTGTTATCCCATGTTTACGCTTTCTATACTTTGTGCTTGTTTTCATTTCATCATGAAGACCATGCTCATGCACTGTTATGTTTACTTCTGAGTACTTATTCCGCTACAAGTAGTTCTTCACTCAGGAATTTCCTCACCCTGAAATTCCTAAGTGAAGAATTCATAAAAATCACCTATTCACCCCCCTCTAGTCGATATAACACACTTTCAATTGGTATTAGAGCAAGGTACTGCCTTGTTCTGTGTGATTTTGGTTTAAGCGCCTAGAGTTTTAGTTATGTCGACCACAAGAATGAAGACTGTGACTTGCCCCATCTTTGACGGTCATGATTATCCCAAGTGGAAAGCCATGATGAAGAAGCGCCTCATTGCGATGAATAGCAAACTCTGGACTATCACCAAGATTGGTCTTACTGACCTATGCAAGATGGCGGAGGCTGATGATATTCGCAAATACACACTTCTCAACCTCACGGCGAAGGACATCATCTGCTCCAGCTTGTCACAAAATCAGTTCAGGAACGTTATGCATCTCAGCCATGCGAAACTCATCTGGGACCGACTCTATGAGGTATAGGAAGGTCATCGATCTCACCCATGAACCCTGGTTCGAAGAATTCATGGAATCGCGCAAGGCTATGACTTTCAATCCAGAATCATCATCCTCTGCACTATGCCTTATGGCAAAAGGTGCCAAGGTAACTGATTGCTACGTATCTGAGTCAAGTGATGATGAATCTGGTGATGAATTTGGACCCAGTTATGTCAAACTTGCTTCCCTTGCCACTAAAGAACAAAGAGCTTTGGAAAAGGTTCAAAACATGCTAAATGAGAGCGACGATATGTTGGGCGAGGAAATGGATCGCACTAAAATTTTGACTGAAAATCTTCAGAGACTTCAATCCAAGTTTGACAATCTTCAAGGTCATCATAACACTCTCCTATCTGATCATGAGAAGCTTTCTTATGAATTTCTTCAAAGAAAGCAAGATCTTGAGCAGTTAAGAGTGAGTTATGAAGATCTTCAGAAGGAGCGTGATTCATTACCTGGTCAACAGATCAGAGCGACTCAGGATGAATTTATTCCTCCATGTTTGAAGTGCATTGAACGTGAAACTGCTAATTCTTCACCTGAATGTGCTCAAATGCTTCCATTGTTGCAAATTCTCAACTGTCTCTTCTATCACTAATTCCTCATCTGAGGTCATTGCTAGTATCAGTGATGATGCAGGGCTGAAGGAATTGTATATGACAGGCATGTACAAAAGCCTCAAAGGGCATCAGGCTCTTTGTGACGTGCTTAAAAAGTAGATCCTCAACAGGAACCCTAGGAAAGAGGGTATTGCCTTTGAGAGGAAACTCAATGCTGATGGGACCTACTGGAAACCTGAGCAGTATCCCAAAACCTCATGGGTTGCTGCAAAGGGACCTTCAGTGGATCCATCTACTTTATCTGGCTTTACATGTGAATCTTCATATTCTTCTGATTAGTCATTTGACTCCAATTATAAACTGTTCAAAAATCAGAATGGTGAAGTATTTGCTAGATGTGTTGGCACTAACTGCAGGAACGGTTCTCCTATGAAGAAAATCTGGGTTCCCAAAGGGTGCCTTGAAAATCTTCAGGTGAATGTCATCATGACACCACCTGTGAAGAATAGGAACCCTAGACCAAATTCTTCATATGGATCCAAGTCCTGATACGGACCAAACTCCTCACATGGATCAAATTCCTCAAAAGGATCAAAGTCCTCATGTGAACATCATCGTGCTAACCCGTATGTTTCGCAGGGAAGATCTAAGGATTATGGATATGTGCATTATTCTTCAAATCATTATGTTCATAAGTCCTCGAAGAATTTCTTTGCTTACTCCTATGCTTACCCTAACCCCTCTTATGGGAAACGAAATGGATTGGCATCTATGCCACCTTTCTCTTATGGAGCTCGCAGAATGATGAACTCTTTGCCACCCCTTCAGATGTGGGTGGTGAATAAAAAGAAATAACCTCTTATGCAGGGTCAGGTCTTCAGACGAACTTAATCGTCTGAAGAATTTGCTAGAGACCTGAATTTGCTTGAAAGGACGCAAGCTAATCATGAAGAAATGAATTTTCATTTCTCACGTCCTCATACTGCTTTATCTGTTCTATTGATCTGATGAAATTGATACCATATCCTTCACTACTGAAGTATATGAGTTCGTAAGTTGCACTAATTCATCTGCAGGATGATTAACTCAAAGCCACTGAGTGGGTCCTCGATAGTGGATGTACAAATCACATGACTGGTGACAGGAGCTTATTGATGGACTCTGCTTTATCTCCATCACATCCGAAACATATCACCTTGTTGGGGAACGTAGTAATTTCAAAAAAATTCCTACGCACACGCAAGATCATGGTGATGCATAGCAACGAGAGGGGGAGAGTGTGATCTACGTACCCTTGTAGATCGACAACGGAAGTGTTAACTTGGTTGATGTAGTCATACGTCTCCACGATCCGACCGATCAAGCACCGAAACTACGGCACCTCCGAGTTCTAGCACACGTTCAGCTCGATGACGATCCCCGGACTCCGATCTAGCAAAGTGTCGGGGAAGAGTTCCGTCAGCACGACGGCGTGGTGACGATCTTGATGTACTACTGCAGCAGGGCTTCACCTAAACTCCGCTACAATATTATCGAGGATTATGGTGGAAGGGGGCACCGCACACGGCTAAGGATATGATCACGTGGATCAACTTGTGTATTTGGGGTGCCCCTTGCCTCAGTATATAAAGGATGGAGGAGGAGGAGGCCGGCCAAGGTTGGTGCGGCCAGGATGTGGAGTCCTACTAGGACTCCAAGTCCTAGTAGGAGTCCACCAAGAGGGGAGGAAGGGAGAAGGAAGTGGAGGAGAAGGAGTGGTGGCCGGCCCCCTTTTCCCTAGTCCAATTCGGACTAGAGGGGAGGGGGGGCGCAGCAGCCCCTTGGCCCTTTCTCCTCTTCCCAGTAAAGCCCATCAAGGCCCATTGCTTCTCCCGTAACTACCCGGTACTCCGAAAAATACCCGAATCACTTGGAACCTTTTCGATGTCCGAATATAGTCGTCCAATATATCAATCTTTACGTCTTGACCATTTCGAGACTCCTCGTCATGTCCCCAATCTCATCTGGGACTCCGAACTCCTTCGGTACATCAAAACTCATAAACTCATAATATGTCTGTCATCGAAACCTTAAGCGTGCGGACCCTACGGTTCGAGAACAATGTAGACATGACCGAGACACGTCTCCGGTCAATAACCAATAGAGGGACCTGGATGCCCATATTGGCTCCTACATATTCTACGAAGATCTTTATCGGTCAGACCGCATAACAACATACGTTGTTCCCTTTGTCATCGGTATGTTACTTGCCCGAGATTCGATCGTCGGTATCCAATACCTAGTTCAATCTCGTTACCGGCAAGTCTCTTTACTTGTTCCGTAATACATCATCTCGCAACTAACTCATTAGTTGCAATGCTTGCAAGGCTTATGTGATGTGCATTACCGAGAGGGCCCAGAGATACCTCTCCGACAATCGGAGTGACAAATCCTAATCTCGAAATACGCCAACCCAACATCTACCTTTGGAGACACCTGTAATGCTCCTTTATAATCACCCAGTTACGTTGTGACGTTTGGTAGCACCCAAAGTGTTCCTCCGGCAAACGGGAGTTGCATAATCTCATAGTCATAGGAACATGTATAAGTCATGAAGAAAGCAATAGCAACATACTAAACGATCGGGTGCTAAGCTAATGGAATGGGTCATGTCAATCAGATCATTCAACTAATGATATGACCTCGTTAATCAAATAACAACTCTTTGTCTATGGTTAGGAAACATAACCATCTTTGATTAACGAGCTAGTCAAGTAGAGGCATACTAGTGACACTCTGTTTGTCTATGTATTCACACATGTATTATGTTTCCGGTTAATACAATTCTAGCATGAATAATAAACATTTATCATGAAATAAGGAAATAAATAATAACTTTATTATTGCCTCTAGGGCATATTTCCTTCAGTCTCCCACTTGCACTAGAGTCAATAATCTAGATCACATCACCATGTGATTAACATCGATAGTTCACATCATCATGTGATTAACACCCATAGTTCACATCGCCATGTGACCAACACCCAAAGGGTTTACTAGATTCAGTAATCTAGTTCACATCTCTATGTGATTAACACCCAAGGAGTACTAAGGTGTGATCATGTTTTGCTTGTGAGAGAATCTTAGTCAACGGGTCTGCCACATTCAGATCCGCATGTATTTTGCAAATTTCTATGTCAACAATGCTCTGCATGGAGCTACTCTAGCTAATTGCTCCCACTTTCAATATGTATCTAGACCGAGACTTAGAGTCATCTAGATTAGTGTCAAAACTTGCATCGGCGTAACCCTTTACGACGAACCTTTTTTTTCACTTCCATAATCAAGAAACATATCCTTATTCCACTAAGGATAATTTTGACCGCTGTCCAGTGATCTACTCCTAGATCACTATCGTACTCCCTTGCCAAACTCAGTGGTAGGGCATACAATAGATCTGGTATACAGCATGGCATACTTTATAGAACCTATGACTGAGGCATAGGGAATGACTTTCATTCTCTTTCTATCTTCTGCCGTGGTCGGGCTTTGAGTCTTACTCAACTTCACACCTTGTAATATAGGCAAGAACTCTTTCTTTGACTGCTCCATTTTGAACTACTTCAAAATCTTGTCAAGGTATGTACTCATTGAAAAAACTTATCAAGCGTCTTGATCTATCTCTATAGATCTTGAAGCTCAATATGTAAGCAGCTTCACCAAAGTCTTTCTTTGAAAAACTCCTTTCAAACACTCCTTTATGCTTTGCAGAATAATTCTACATTATTTCCGATCAACAATATGTCATTCACATATACTTATCAGAAATGCTGTAGTGCTCCCACTCACTTTCTTGTAAATACAGGCTTCACCGCAAGTCTGTATAAAACTATATGCTTTGATCAACTTATCAAAGTGTATATTCCAACTCCGAGATTCTTGCACCAGTCCATAGATGGATCGCTGGAGCTTGCATATTTAGTTAACACCTTTAGGATCGACAAAACCTTCTAGTTGCATCATATACAACTCTTCTTTAGTAAATCCATTAAGGAATGCAGTTTTGTTTATCCATTTGCCAGATTTCATAAAATGCGGCAATTGCTAACATGATTCGGACAGACTTAAGCATAGATACGAGTGACAAAATCTCATCGTAGTCAACACCTTGAACTTGTCGAAAACCTTTTTGCGACAATTCTAGCTTTGTAGATAGTAACACTACTATCAGCGTCCGTCTTCCTCTTGAAGATCCATTTATTCTCAATTGCTTGCCGATCAGTGGGCAAGTCAACCAAAGTCCATACTTTGTTCTCATACATGGATCATATCTCAGATTTCATGGCCTCAAACCATTTCACGGAATCTGGGCTCATCATCGCTTCCTCATAGTTCGCAAGTTCGTCATGGTCTAGTAACATGACTTCCAGAACAGGATTACCGTACCACTCTGGTGTGGATCTTACTCTGGTTTACCTACAAGATTTGGTAGTAACTTGATCTGAAGTTACATGATCATCATCATTAGCTTCCTCACTAATTGGTGTAGTAGTCACAGGAACAGATTTCTGTGATGAACTACTTTCCAATAAGGGAGCAGGTACAGTTACCTCGTCAAGTTCTACTTTCCTCCCACTCACTTCTTTCGAGAGAAACTCCTTCTCCAGAAAGTTTCCGAATTTAGCAACAAAAGTCTTGCCTTCGGATTTGTGATAGAAGGTGTACCCAACAGTCTCCTTTGGGTATCCTATGAGGACATATTTCTCTAATTTGGGTTTGAGCTTATTAGGATGAAACTTTTTCATATAAGCATCACAACCCCAAACTTTAAGAAACGACAACTTTGGTTTCTTGCCAAACCACAGTTCAGATTGTGTCGTCTCAACGGACTTAGATGGTGCCCTATTTAACGTGAATGCAGCTGTCTCTAACGCATAACCCCAAAACGATAGTGGTAGATCGGTAAGAGACATCATAGATCGCACCATTTCTAATAAAGTACGGTTATGATATTCGGACACACCATTATGCTGTGGTGTTCCAGGTGGCATGAGTTTGTGAAACTATTCCACATTGTTTTAATTGAAGACCAAACTCGTAACTCAAATATTTTACTTCTGCGATCATATCGTAGAAATTTTTCATTTTTGTTACGATGATTTTCCACTTCACTCTGAAATTCTTTGAACTTTTCAAATGTTTCAGACCTTTGTTTCATCAAGTAGATATACTCATATCTGCTCAAATCATCTATGAAGATCAGAAAATAATGATACCTATCGCGAGCCTCAATATTCATCGGACCACATACATCAGTATGTATGATTTCCAACAAATCTGTTGCTCGCTCCATTGTTCCGGAGAACGGCGTTTTAGTCATCTTTCCCATAAGGCATGGTTTGCAAGCATCAAGTGATTCATAATCAAGTGATTCCAAAATCCCATCAGCATGGAGTTTCTTCATGCGCTTTATACCAATATGACCTAAACGGCAGTGCCACAAATAAGTTGCACTATCATTATTAACTTCGCATCTTTTGGTTTCAATATTATGAATATGTGTATCATTAAGATCAAGATCCAATGAACTATTTTCATTGGGTGTGTAACCATATAAGGTTTTATTCATGTAAACAGAACAACAATTTATTCTTTTACTTAAATGAATAACCGTATTACAATAAACATGATCAAATCATATTCATGCTCAACGCAAACACCAAATAACACTTATTTAGGTTCAACACTAATCCTGAAAGTATAGGGAGTGTGCGATGATGATCATATCAATCTTGGAACCACTTCCAACACACATCGTCACTTCACCCTTAACTAGTCTCTGTTCATTCTGCAACTCCCGTTTCGAGTTACTAATCTTAGCAACTGAACTAGTATCAAATACTGAGGGGTTGCTATAAACACTAGTAAAGTACACATCAATAACATGTATATAAAATATACTCATGTTCACTTTGCCATCCTTCTTATCTGCCAATCACTTGGGGTAGTTCCGCTTCCAGTGTCCAGTCCCTTTGCAGTAGAAACACTTAGTCTCAGGCTTAGGACCAGACTTGGGCTTCTTCACTTGAGCAACAACTTGCTTGTTGTTCTTCTTGAAGTTCCCCTTCTTCCCTCTGCCCTTTTCTTGAAACTAGTGGTCTTGTCTACCATCAACACTTGATGTTTTTCTTGATTTCTACCTTCGTCAATTTCCGCATTACGAAGAGCTTGGGAATCGTTTCCGTTATCCCTTGCATATCATAGTTCATCACGAAGTTCTACTAACTTGGTGATGGTGACTAGAGAATTCTGTCAATCACTATCTTATCTGGAAGATTAACTCCCACTTGATTCAAGCGATTGTAGTACCTAGACAATCTGAGCACATGCTCACTAGTTGAGCGATTCTCCTCCATCTTTTAGCTAAAGAACTTGTTGGAGACTTCATATCTCTCAACTCGGGGATTTGCTTGAAATATTAACTTCAATTCCTGGAACATCTCATATGGTCCATGACGTTCAAAACGCCTTTGAAGTCCCGATTCTAAGCCGTTAAGCATGGTGCACTAAACTATCAAGTAGTCATCATGTTGAGCTAGCCAAACGTTCATAACGTCTGCATCTGCTCCTGCAATAGGTCTGTCACCTAGCGGTGCATCAAGGAAATAATTCTTCTGTGCAGCAATGAGGATAAACCTCAGATCACGGATCCAATCCGCATCATTGCTACTAACATCTTTCAACACAATTTTCTCTAGGAACATATCAAAATAAACACAGGGAAGCAACAACGCGAGCTATTGATCTACAACATAATTTGCAAAATACTACCAGGACCAAGTTCATGATAAATTTAAGTTCAATTAATCATATTACTTAAGAACTCCCACTTAGATAGACATCCCTCTAATCCTCTAAGTGATTACGTGATCCAAATCAACTAAACCATGACCGATCATCACGTGAGATGGAGTAGTTTTCAATGGTGAACATCGTTATGTTGATCATATCTACTATATTATTCACGCTCGACCTTTCGGTCTCCGTGTTCCGAGGCCATATCTGCATATGCTAGGCTCGTCAAGTTTAACCCGAGTATTCTGCGTGTGCAAAACTGGCTTGCACCCGTTGTAGATGGACGTAGAGCTTATCACACCCAATCATCACGTGGTGTCTGGGCACGACGAACTTTGACAATGGTGCATACTCAGGGAGAACACTTCTTGATAATTAGTGAGAGATCATCTTATAATGCTACCGTCAATCAAAGCAAAAATAAGATGTATAAAAGATAAACATCATATGCAATCAAAATATGTGACATGATATGGCCATCATCATCTTGCTTCTTTGATCTCCATCTCCAAAGTACTGTCATGATCTATATCATCACCGGCATTACACCATGATCTCCATCATCTTGATCTATATCAATGTGTCGTCACGTGGTCGTCTCGCCAACAATTGCTCTTGCAACTATTGCTATCGCATAGTGATAAAGTAAAGCAATTATTTGGCGCTTGCATCTTATGCAATAAAGAGACAACCATAAGGTTTTTGCCAGTTGCCGATAACTTCAACAAAACATGATCATCTCATACAACAACTTATATCTCATCAAGTTTTGACCATATCACATCACAACATGCCCTGCAAAAACAAGTTAGACGTCCTCTACTTTGTTGTTGCAAGTTTTACGTGGCTGCTACGGGCTTAAGCAAGAACCAATCTTACCTACGCATCAAAACCACAACGATAGTTTGTCAAGTTGGTGCTGTTTTAACCTTCGCAAGGACCGGGCGTAGCCACACTCGGTTCAACTAAAGTTGGAGAAACTGTCACCCGCAAGCCACCTATGTGCAAAGTACGTCGGGAGAACCGGTCTCGCGTAAGCGTACGCGTAATGTCGGTCCGGGCCGCTTCCTCCAACAATACCGCCGAACCAAAGTGTGACATGCTGGTAAGCAGTATGACTTATATCGCCCACAACTCACTTGTGTTCTACTCGTGCATATAACATCAACACATAAAACCTAGGCTCTGATAGCACTGTTGGGGAACGTAGTAATTTCAAAAAATTTCCTACGCACACGCAAGATCATGGTGATGCATTGCAACGAGAGGGGGAGAGTGTGATCTACGTACCCTTGTAGATCGACAATGGAAGCGTTAACTTGGTTGATGTAGTCGTACGTCTCCACGATCCGACCGATCAAGCACCGAAACTATGGCACCTCCGAGTTCTAGCACACGTTCAGCTCGATGACGATCCCCGGACTCCGATCCAGCAAAGTGTTGGGGAAGAGTTCCATCAGCACGACGGCGTGGTGACGATCTTGATGTACTACTGCAGCAGGGCTTCACCTAAACTCTGCTACAATATTATCGAGGATTATGGTGGAAGGGGGCACCGCACACGGCTAAGGATATGATCACGTGGATCAACTTGTGTCTTTGGGGTGCCCCTTGCCTCAGTATATAAAGGATGGAGGAAGAGGAGGCCGGCCAAGGTTGGTGCGGCCAGGATGTGGAGTCCTACTAGGACTCCAACTCCTAGTAGGAGTCCACCAAGAGGGGAGGAAGGGAGAAGGAAGTGGAGGAGAAGGAGAGGTGGCCGGCCCCCTTTTCCCTAGTCCAATTCGGACTAGAGGGGAGGGGGGGCGCAGCAGCCCCTTGGCCCTTTCTCCTCTTCCCACTAAAGCCCATCAAGGCCCATTGCTTCTCCCGTAACTACCCGGTACTCCGAAAAATACCCGAATTAATCGGAACCTTTTCGATGTCCGAATATAGTCGTCCAATATATCAATCTTTACGTCTCGACCATTTCGAGACTCCTCGTCATGTCCCCGATCTCATCTGGGACTCCGAACTCCTTCGGTACATCAAAACTCATAAACTCATAATATAACTGTCATCGAAACCTTAAGCGTGCGGACCCTACGGTTCGAGAACAATGTAGACATGACCGAGACACGTCTCCGGTCAATAACCAATAGCGGGACCTAAATGCCCATATTGGCTCCTACATATTCTACGAAGATCTTTATCGGTCAGACCGCATAACAACATACGTTGTTCCCTTTGTCATCGGTATGTTACTTGCCCGAGATTCGATCGTCGGTATCCAATACCTAGTTCAATCTCGTTACCGGCAAGTCTCTTTACTCGTTCCGTAATACATCATCTCGCAACTAACTCATTAGTTGCAATGCTTGCAAGGCTTATGTGATGTGCATTACCGAGAGGGCCCAGAGATACCTCTCCGACAATCGGAGTGACAAATCCTAATCTCGAAATACGCCAACCCAACATCTACCTTTGGAGACACCTGTAATGCTCCTTTATAATCACCCAGTTACGTTGTGACGTTTGGTAGCACCCAAAGTGTTCCTCCGGCAAACGGGAGTTGCATAATCTCATAGTCATAGGAACATGTATAAGTCATGAAGAAAGCAATAACAACATACTAAACGATCGGGTGCTAAGCTAATGGAATGGGTCATGTCAATCAGATCATTCAACTAATGATGTGACCTCGTTAATCAAATAACAACTCTTTGTCTATGGTTAGGAAACATAACCATCTTTGATTAACGAGCTAGTCAAGTAGAGGCATACTAGTGACACTCTGTTTGTCTATGTATTCACGCATGTATTATGTTTCCGGTTAATACAATTCTAGCATGAATAATAAACATTTATCATGAAATAAGGAAATAAATAATAACTTTATTATTGCCTCTAGGGCATATTTCCTTCACACCTACGCTGACAAAGGCAAAAGCAAGGTATTGGGTCTAGGTAAGGTTGCAATCTCAAAGGATCGACACATGGACAAAGTCATGCTTGTCGAGTTCTTAGGGTTCAACCTCATGTCTGTCTCAATGCTTTGTGATCTTGATATGGTTGTTGTATTTGGCAAGTATCGTGGTGTTGTGATCATGGAAGCTGACAATTCCAAAGTCTTCGAAGGCTTTAGGAGAGGAGATTTATATATTGTTGATTTTTCTACAGGACCACAACCTGCTAGATGTCTACTTGCAAAAACTTCAGAAGGCTGGCTATGGCATTGATGACTTGGTCATGCTGGCATGAGAAATCTGCACACGCTCGCGAAGAAGAAGCGTGTCATTGGCATTGAGGGTGTAAAATTCCTCAAGGACCATTTGTGTGGAGCCTGTGAAGCTGGAAAGATGACCAAGGCCAAGCATCCAGCGAAGACTATCATGACTACTACTCGACCATTTGAATTGCTTCACATGGATCTCTTTGGCCCTACTCACTATGCCACATTTACTAATGCTACATCTTTATATGGTTTTGTCATTGTTGATGATTATTCTTGATATACATGGGTGCATATCATCACTTACAAAACTGAAGTGCAGGAAGTCTTCAAACGATTTTCCTCGAGGGCCTCAACCAACTTTGGTATGAAGATCAAGCACATCAGAAGTGATAATGGAACTAAGTTCAAGAACACTGGTCTTGATGACTATCTTGACGAACTTGGTATTACTCATGAGTTATCTGCTCCTTATACTCCTCAGCAAAATGGCGTGGTGGAGCGCAAGAACATGACTCTTGTTGAGATGGCCCGCACTATGCTTGATGAGTATAAGACGCCTCCTCGCTTTTGGCCTGAGGCAATTGATACTGCGTGCCACATCATGAACAGGGTATATCTTCACAAATTCTTCAAGAAGACTGCATATGAACTCCTCACCGAGAAGAAACCCAATGTGAGTTATTTCAAAGTCTTCGGTGTAAAATGTTGGATTAGAGATCCTCATCACAATTCTAAATTTGCACTGAAAGCACATGAAGGTTTTATGCTCGGTTATGGTAAGGACTCGCACACCTACAGAGTCTTCAACACCTATCACCACAAAGTTGTTGAAACTGTAGATGTGCGGTTCGATGAGACTAATGGCTCGCAAAGAGAGCACCTACCTTCTGTGACAGATGAAATACCTCCTGAGGAATCTATTAAGTTCAAGGCTACTGAGGATGTCATTCCTACCGAAGAATCTACTGAAGAAGTCATTCCAGAACATGAAGAACAACATGCTCATGCACCTGAGGAAAATGGTGCTGAAGAAAATACTAATCAAATTCCTCAACGACAACCCGCTCATCCTCGCGTCGCAAATGAAGTGCAAATTGAGAAAATCATCAGCGACATCAACATTCCAGGTCCTCTCACACGCTCAAGAGCTTCACATTTATCTAACTTTTGTGGGAACTTTGCTTTCGTCTCTATCACAGAGCCTACTAAGGTAGATGAAGCATTTCTGGAGCCTGAGTGGATTCAAGCTATGCAAGAGGAATTACATCAATTCGAGCTCAACAACGTCTGGGAACTGGTCAAACGTCCAGATCCTCGCAAGCACAACATCATCGGCACAAAGTGGATCTACCGCAACAAGCAAGACAAAAATGGCCTTGTGGTGAGGAATAAGGCACGGCTTGTAGCTCAAGGCTACACACAGGTTGAAGGAATTGATTTCGATGAAACTTTTGCACCTGTTGCTAGACTTGAAGCTATTCACATATTAATTGCTTATGCTAACCATCATGATATCATATTATATCAAATGGATGTGAAAAGTGCATTCCTCAATGGCAAGCTTGAGTATTCTATAGTCTCACCTAAATAGCTTGGCGTAATCATGGTCATAGCTGTTTCCTGTGTGAAATTGTTATCCGCTCACAATTCCACACAACATACGAGCCGGAAGCATAAAGTGTAAAGCCTGGGGTGCCTAATGGCCTTAAGCAGGCCCCACGGGCGAGATATGATACTTTGAAGGAATAACTCATGAAGAAAGGCTTCAAACCCGGTTCACTTGACCCAACTCTTTTCACTAAATCTTATGATGGTGAATTGTTTGTGTGCCAAATTTATGTTGATGGTATCATTTTTGGCTGTACTGACCAACGTTACAGTGATGAATTTTCCTATATGATTGATACGTCTCCAACGTATCTATAATTTTTCATTGTTCCATGCTATATTATATCCTGTTTTGGACATTATT